>NC_069502.1:87537542-87642542 GCF_027579735.1 Bombina bombina | reverse complement strand
GAGAAGACTGATTTATCTTATGGTTGTTGTTGTGCAGATAAGTTTAAAAAAAAAATAAGTAGGAAAGGAGATGTAGTGTTGTGCTTACTTCCTGGTTTGGTTAGATGGCACATTGAGGCTTCCATACAAAGAAGATGTCAGGAAGTGGGCTGTGCTTAGAATCAGAACAGTTCAGAAGCCATCTTGTGACAGTTTTGTGATGCAGTTATAAAGTACAAGTAACAAGGACTGAACTTCAGGATCAGAGAAGTGCTGCTAATATGAAGTGTAATGTCAGCTACAGATCAGTGCAGCAGGATACAGCATCAGCTAGTTATACATTATAAGTTATATTGCAGTTATACAGTTAACAGTTATACAGTTAGAAGTTACTCTGGATTACTGGCTACAGAACAGACTTTATACAGCTGGTCAGGTAGTTCCCTTGTCATCTTGCATACTACCTGATACTGAGATTACTATAGTGCTGCATACACAGTGTACAGGACTGCTAATATAAGGAGTGCAGCAGCCATTCATTATAAAAGACTATATATGTGTATCTATCCATATTACTGTGTGCAAATCTACAGGAGCAAACCTTGTTATGTAATTCAGTAAATAAAGTGTCAGTCTACATTTAGAAGTTGCCAGTGCATCATTCATATAAAGAGTTAATTGCTATATAAGAACATTACAGTAAGTGTGTATGTATGTATGTGTGTGTGTATATGTTTGTGTTTGTGCATGTGTGTGTGTGTGTGTGTATTTGTGCATAATATATATCTGCAATTATACACTGCATTGTAAAAGATCTGCATATAAAATACATGTTTTAAAATAAATTACAATTTGTATTGTATTTGTACTTTAGTATTGTTTATTTTAACTCCTTAAATTTGGCCAATTAGATACAGATATAAATATGCTGCTGAACTGATCAATCAACCAATCAACCAATATGTATAATGTTAAAGGGATGGATTTTGGTACAAATGGTTGAAGTTTGAGCCCAGGCTCACTATCCTATACTATAAAAGGCCAAGTGTGTTTGTCTGAAGCTGTCATGCGCAGTAGAGACAGCACGAGGACAAACACACCTGGCCTTAAATCCCTACCTGATCTGCCGACTGCCGGAGCAGAAGTGGGTGTGACAGAGCGTATGCGGGGGCGTGGCCTAGCGAGAAGGCCCTGAAGGGGGAGGGGCTTGTGTGTAGGTCCGTGAAAGGGGGTGGGGCCGTGAAAGGCCGTGGAGAGAGCTTAAACAGCTCAAAAGAGGGGAGAGAGGGGAGAAAGTGAGGTGAGAGGAGAGAGATCAAGAGGGGAGAGAGAGATGAAGAGGGGAGAGAGAGAGGGGGGAGAGAGAGGGGAGAGAGAGAGAGAGAGAGAGAGGGGAGATGTGGAGAGAGAAGGGAGAGAAAGAGGGGAGAGAGAAAGAGAGAGGGGGAGATAGAGAGAGAGAAAGAGAGAGAGGAGAGAGAGAGGGGAGAGAGAGAGGAGAGAGGGGAGATGTGGATGGAGAGAGAGAGAGAGAGGGAAGAGAAAGAGGGGGGGAGAGAGAGGGGAGAGAGAAAGAGAGAGGGGGGAGATAGAGAGAGGGGGGAGATGGAAAGAGAGAGAGGGGAGAGAGAGAGAGAGAGGGGACAGAGAGGGGAGAGAGAGAGACAGAGGGGGGAGATAGAGCGAGAGAAAGAGAGAGAGGAGAGAGAGAGGGGAGAGAGAGAGGAGAGAGAGAGGAGAGAGAGAGAGGGGGGAGAGAGAGAGAGGGGAGAGAGAGAGAGGTTGAAAGAGGGGAGAGAGAGAGGGGAGAGAGAGAGGGAGAGAGAGAGAGGGGAGATAGAGAGGAGAGAGAGAGAGGGGGGAGAGAGAGAGAGGTTGAGAGAGGGAAGAGAGAGAGAGGGGAGAGAGAGAGAGGGGAGAGAGAGAGAGGGGAGAGAGAGGGGAGATAGAGAGAGAGGAGATAGAGAGAGGGGAGAGAGAGGGGAGAGAGAGAGGGGAGTGAGAGAGAGGGGAGAGGGAGAGGGGAGAGATAGAGGGGAGATAGAGAGAGTGAGGGGGGAGAGAGTGTGAGGGGGAGAGAGAGTGAGGGGGGAGAGAGAGAGGGGGGGGGAGAGGGGGGAGAGAGAGAGAGAGGGGAGATGGAGAGAGGGGAGATGGAGAGAGAGAGGGGAGATGGAGAGAGAGAGAGAGAGAGAGAGAGGGGAGATAGAAAGAGAGGGGAGATAGAGAGGGAGAGAGAGAGTGCAAAAGAGAGGGGGGAAAGAGAGAGCGCAAAAGAGAGGGGGAAAGAGAGAGCACAAAAGAGAGGGAGAGAGTGCAAAAGAGCGGGGGGAGAGAGAGAAAGCAAAAGAGAGTGGGAGGGAGAGAACGCAAGGGGTGGGACCACTGTACTGCAAAAAATGGCCCGTTTGAACGGGCTTTAGGACTAGTATATTTATGTATATTTAAAATACAACATCACTTGTGTATAGTATGCAGAGTGAAACACAAGTTGTGATATTGTTTTTAGCAAACAAACAACTTAAAATCAAATGTGCTGGCCAGTGCATAGCTCAAAAAAACACTGGGCAACTGTTAAATAAAGAACAATAGTATGGGCATATTGTTCCTCTCTTGTGAAATAAGTGGAAACCTAGGGTTCTATTAATAATTATTTCAGGAATTTGTTTAAGAACATAACATTAAAAAAGTATGTGTTGGATCATATTATTATTGCACCATTACTAGCATAAAACTATGGGGTCACACATTCTTTCATCCGCTATTCTTGGCCAGTTTTCGCACACCAATAGACACACTTTTTCAAGTCTGACCCAATAACAAATACTGTTTATCAGACCAGAAAACATATTATTGATTGCTAATAACATGCCCTATAACATGGGACAGTTCTGTTTAGAGTAATCGCAATCCATTTTCTCAATTTTCTGTACTATTTTTCACTTATTGAATTCAACAGCTAAATGTATGAGATAAAATGCAAAACTGTCCTTTTCAACATAATGCATCAAACATGCATTTCGAATTAGTTTAATACCAATTAAAAAAATAAATTCAGGCAATACTTTAAAGGGACACTGAACCCAAATTTTTTCTTTTGTGATTCAAATAGAGCATGACATTTTAAGCAACTTTCTAATTTACTATTATCAATTTTTCTTCATTCTCTTGGTATCTTTATTTGAAATGCAAGAAGGTAAGTTTAGATGCTGGTCCATTTTTAGTGAACAACCTGGGTTGTTCTTGCTAATTGGTGGATAAATTCATCCGCCACTAAAAAAGTGCTGTCCAGAGTTCTGAACCAAAAGAAGAAGCTTAGATGCCTTCTTTTTCAAATAAAGATAGCAAGATAACAAAGAAAAATTGATAATAGGAGTAAATTAGAAAGTTGCTTAAAATTTCATGCTCTATCTGAATCATGAAAGAAAAAAATTGCGTTCAGTGTCCCTTTAATTAATTTTCTTTTGTCATTTATATTGAGTAACCTTCTGTGTTTATTTAACGGGTCACAAATTCCAATTTTTTTCTTTCATGATTAAGATAGAGCATGCAATTTTAAACAACTTTTTAATTTACTTCTATTATCAAATATCCTCTTGGAATCTGTTGTTAAAAAGCAGAGATGTAAGCTCAGGAGAGTGCATGTGTCTGAATCACTATATTGCAGCAGTTTTGCAAGAAAGTTATCCATTTGCAAGAGCGCTAGATAGCGGCACTATGTCCTGCCATGTAGTGTTCCAGACGCCTACCTAGGTATCTCTTCAACAAAGAATACCATGTGAACAAAGCAAATTTGATAACAGAAAGTAAATTGGAAACTTTTTTCTAAATTGTATGCTTGGTCTGAATCACAAAAGAAAATGTATTGGCTTTCATATCCCTTTAACTAAATTCTATTTAGGCTCTTTTTTACACATCAGGCAATGTTACAAATAATAGCTTACAGAATTCCTACATTGTAAGAAACATTAAAGGGACATTGTACACTAGATTTTTATTTGCATTCATGTTTTGTAAATTATCCATTTATATAGCCCATCTGGTAGTGTTTTTATAAAAATGTATAGTTTTGCTTATTTTTTTAAGAACATTGTGCTGATTTTCAGACTCCTAACCAAGCCCCACAGTGTCAGATGTATACACGCGTTTACAGACTCCTGCAGGCTCCTGTTTATGTTATCTGTCTTTTCATATGCAGGGAAGGGGGGAGGGGGGGAGGTGGGGAGTTTCTGCTCTTTTTGTTTACCCAGCCTGGTTCAGTGGGTGTCCCTGCCTAACCTCATCAACAGTGCTAAGCTGGGAGCTTCTAAGTACGTTTTTAAAAGGTTTTATACTGGATGTTTAGATCAGTATCTGTGCATATTCTTCTTTATAGTAATGTCTATTACATGCAGTTATATGACAATTGGTGGATACTGTCCCTTTAATGTACTTTACGTTAGTGAAAAATATAAAAGTGTGTGTAAGTCTGAAGCACAAACATAAACAATTTTAAACTGTCATGAAAAAAGAAACACAAAGGTGAAGTTCATCAAATTTCTAAGATGTACACAACCTTCAATTTATGTACTAATGTGCGCTATAAAAACTGTGAATTATGTAAACAGTGCTGAAGCTGAATGACGCATTTAAATGTCCAACTTATGAGATGCGATTTGGATTTAATCTTCCAGTGATTAGTGTAGTACTGCCATCCTTTGCTGGTGATCCCTTTGGCTTTACCATTCTCAGCTAATCCAGGGGTCCTGAACACACTGTTTGATGTCAGACAGGCATCAACTTGTAACATCTTACTTCAAAGCCATCACAGCTAAGTGAAATGTAGACTGTGCCGTGAGAATGCAGGAAATAGAGCGAGGACAGAAAATTACTGAAGCTTTCGATGCCAGATATTTAATTCTATACCCTTTCGCGTAATTAATATTTGTTTAAGATGTTTATGGTTCTGGGGATCTTGTCTGTCTCGCTGAATAGACATGTCATATAAAACTTGAGTGTTTAAAGTCTGGAAATGTAATTGGTTTTGGAAATTAGCTATTTCCTTTTTAAGTGTGTGAAGGGAACTCCATTTTTAAAGGGTTTGAATGTCGGGGCGCTGAAGTGAACAAATCCAGTCTTTCATATTTCAGTTCTAAAATGTTGCCCCACTGACAACGTTTCAGTCTTCTCATGAAGATGTCTTACAGCTAACTGTGATTGATAGGAAGTGCCCTTTAATCTTCCAATTACAGTTTATGTAAGGGGCATTAAACCCAAAAAAATTCTATAGCTAGGTATGCTCAGGAACAGCAATCCACTACTGGGAGCTAGCTGTTGATTGGTGACTGCTCATTTATGTCTCTTGTCATTGGCTAACCTGCTTTGTTCATCTAACTCCCAGTAGTGAATTGCTGCTCCTTCAACAAAGGATACCAAATTTGATAACAGCAGTAAATTGGTAAGTTGTTTTAAAGTGCATGCTCTATCTGAAACTATTGGGGAAAAAAATGAAATTTACTATAATGTTATTGTGTCATACAATATGTTGGCACTTTATAAATATACTAGTCCTAAAGCCCGTGTACACGGGCCATTTTTTGCAGTGCAGCAGTCCCACCCCTTGCTCTCTCTCTCCCCCTCTCTTTTGCTTTCTCTCTCCCCACTCTCTTTTGCTTTTTCTCTCCCCCTCTCTTTTTCTCTATCTCCCCCTCTCTTTTGCTCTCTCTCCCCCCTCTTTTACTCTCTCTCTCCCCCATCTCTTTTGCTCTCTCTCTACCCCCTCTCTTTTGCTCTCTCTCTCTCCCTCTCTTTTGCTCTCTCTTTCCCCCTCTCTTTTTCTCTCTCTCCCCCTCTCTTTTGCCCTTTCTCCCCCTCTTTTACTCTCTCTCTCCCCCATTTCTTTTGCTCTCTCTCTACCCCCTCTCTTTTGCTCTCTCTCCCCCTCTCTTTTTCTCTCTCTCTCCCCCCTCAATTTTGCTCTCTCTCTCTCCCCCCTCTCTTTTAATCTCTCTCTCCCCCTCTCTTTTGCTCTTTCTCTCCCCCCTCTCTTTTGCTCTCCCTCCTCCCTCTTTTGCGCTCTCTCCCCCTCTCTTTTTCTCTCTCTCTCCCCCTCTCTTTTGCTCTCTCTCTATCCCCCCTCTCTTTTTCTCTCTCTCTCTCTCTCTCTCTCCACCCTCTTTTGCTCTCTCTCTCTCTCCCCTTCTCTTTTGCTCTCTCTCTCCCCCTCTCTCTTTTGCTCTCTCTATTTTCTCCCCCCTCTCTTTTGCTCTCTCTCTATCCCTCCTCTATTTTGCTCTCACTCTCCCCTCAATTTTGCTCTCTCCCCCCTCTTTTTTGCTCTCTCCCCCCCCCCCTTTTGCTCTCTCTCCCCTCTTTTTTACTCTCTCTCTCCCCCCCTCTTTTGCTCTCTCTCTCTCCCCCTCTCTTTTGCTCTCTCTCTCCCCAAGTTGTTTTTAAAATTGTATGCTCTTTCCAAATCATGAAAGAAAAACTTTGGGTCTCATGGCTCTTTAATTTAAAACATTTCAGTAAAACATAATAAATATATATAATAAACTGCACTATAGTAAAATGCAAATAAAAGTAAAAATCTCTTGTCTAAATAAATAAGATAAATGATCTAGGATTGCCGCCACCTACCTACAATTATTAACCCCTATTCTCCCGCCCACAACGTTGCCGCTACTATAATAAAGTTATTAACCCCTAAACCTAAATCTAACCCTAACACCCCCCTAGCATAAATATAATTTAAATTAAACAAAATAATATTCCTATAATTAAATAAATTATTCCTATTTAAAACTAAATACTTACCTATAAAATAAACCCTAATATATCTACAATATAAATAATAATTACATTGTATCTATTTTAGGATTTATATTTATTTTACAGGCAACTTTGTATTTATTTTCACTAGGTACAATAGCTATTAAATATTTATTAACTATTTAATAGCTACCTAGTTAAAATAATTATAAAAAACATGTCAAATAAATCCTAACCTAAGTTACAATTAAACCTAACACTACACTATCATTAAATTAATTAAATAAATTACCTACAATTAGCTAAACTAAAATACAATTAAATAAACTAATCTATAATACAAACCCCCCCACACTAAATTACAAAAAATAAAAAAATATTATAAGAATTTTAATCCAATTACACCTAATCTAAGCCCCCTAATAAAATAAAAAAGCCCCCCCAAAATAAAAAAAAATCCCTACCCTATTCTAAATTACAAAAGTAATCAGCTCTATTACCAGCCCTTAAAAGGGCTTTTTGCGGGGCATTGCCCCAAAGTAATCAGCTCTTTTACCTGTAAAAGAAAATACAATACACCCCCAACATTACAACCCACCACCCACATACCCCTATTCTAACCCACCCAAACCCCCCTTAAAAAAAACCTATCACTAACCCCCTGAAGATCTCCCTACCTTGAGTCGTCTTCACTCAGCCGAGCCGAAGTCTTCATCCAATCCGGGTGATGTGGTCTTCCATCCGGTAGAAGTCTTGATCCAAGTGGCAAAGAAGAGGTCTTCCATCCGGGCGATGTCTTCTTCCAAGCGACATCTTCTATCTTCTGTCTTCCGGATCCATCTTCATCCCGCCGATGCGGAGCATCCTCCTTCCCCGACGAACTAACGACGAATGAAGGTTCCTTGAAGGAACATCATCCAAGATCGGAACAGCCAATAGAATGCGAGCTCAATCTGATTGGCTGATTGGATCAGCCAATCGGATTGAACTTCAATCTGATTGGCTGATTGAATCAGCCAATCAGATTTTTCCTACCTTAATTCCGATTGGCTGATAGAATCCTATCAGCCAATTAGAATTTGAGGGACACCATCTTGCATGACGTCCCTTAAAGGTACCTTCATTCGTCATTAGTCCATCGGGGAAGGAGGATGTTCCACGTCGGCGGGATGAAGATGGATCCGGAAGACAGAAGATAGAAGATGCCGCTTGGAAGAAGACATCGCCCGGATGGAAGACCTCTTCTTTGCTGCTTGGATCAAGACTTCGCCCGGATGGAGGACCTCTTCTTTGCCGCTTGGATCAAGACTTCTACCGGATGAAGGACCACATGACCCGGATTGGATGAAGACTTTGGCTCGGCTGAGTGAAGACGACTCAAGGTAGGGAGATCTTCAGGGGTTAGTGATAGGTTTTTTTAAGGGGGGTTTGGGTGGGTTAGAATAGGGGTATGTGGGTGGTGGGTTGTAATATTGGGGGGTATTGTATTTTCTTTTACAGGTAAAAGAGCTGATTACTTTGGGGCAATGCCCCGCAAAAAGCCCTTTTAATAGGCTGGTAATAGAGCTGATTACTTTTGTAATTTAGAATAGGGTAGGGAATTTTTTTATTTTGGGGGGATTTTTTATTTTATTAGGGGGCTTAGATTAGGTGTAATTAGATTAAAATTCTTGTAATATTTTTATTATTTTTTGTAATTCAGTGTTTGTTTTTTTTTGTATTATAGATTAGTTTATTTAATTGAATTTTAGTTTAGCTAATTGTAGGTAATTTATTTAATTAACCCCTTAATGACCACAATGTACCCTGTATGTCACTGGTCATTAAGGGTTTTTTCAGGACATAATAGCACAAGTCTAGCAAGAAGACGCTATTAATATCCTCCCTCCAACAGGCTTTGTGGAATAGAGCAGTCTCAACGCTGGTGGCAAGACCGTGCTAAAAAACAATCAAGTCCCAAAAAAAGGCCAGCGACATACAGGGTACGTCGCTGGTCCTTAAGGGGTTAATTTAATGATAGTGTAGTGTTAGGTTTAATTGTAACTTAGGTTAGGATTTATTTTATATGTAATTTTGTAATTATTTTAACTAGGTAGCTATTAAATAGTTAATAACTATTTTATAGCTATTGTACCTAGTGAAAATAAATACAAAGTTGCCTGTAAAATAAATATAAATCCTAAAATAGATACAATGTAATTATTATTTATATTGTAGCTATATTAGGGTTTATTTTATAGGTAAGTATTTAGTTTTAAATAGGAATAATTTATTTAATTATAGGAATATTATTTTGTTTAATTTAAATTATATTTATGTTGGGGGGGTGTTAGGGTTAGACTTAGGTTTAGGGGTTAATAATTTTATTATAGTAGCGGCGACGGTGCGGGCGGGAGATTAGGGGTTAATAATTTTTATTATAGTGACGGCGATGTGGGGGGGCCTCGGTTTAGGGGTACATAGGTAGTTTATGGTTGTTAGTGTACTTTGTAGCACAGTAGTTAAGAGCTTTATATTCCCGCGTTAGCCCATAAAGCTCTTAACTACTGACTTTTTTTGTCGGTAGGAGTCTTGTCGGTAGAGGGTCTACCGCTCAGTTCTCCCAAGACTCCAAATACCAGCGTTAGTCAGATCCCATAGAAAAGATAGGATACGCAATTGACGTAAGGGGATCTGCGGTAGCCTGGAGTCGCGGTAAGGAAGTGAGCGGTAGACCCTTTCCTGGCTGACTCTAAATACCAGCGGCCGGTAAAAAGCAGCGTTTGGACCACTTAACGCTGCTTTTGACGGCTAACGCCAAACTCTAAATCTAGCTGTTAGATTTACCAGTGCAACAAATGCAGGGGACTGTCAGTCATGAAGTATAAAATACTTCATGCTGAAAGTTCCTTTATTTGCCTGCAGTGTATGCTGCGCTGAGCGCCTCAGGCTGCCCATGGCAGAACGCTAGTTTTCAGTGAGATGATCTTAGCTAATAGCGTAGTAGCTATCCGGCATAATGCCAGCTGGGCCGCACGGCTATTGGCTAAGAGGTGGAAAAGTCCCCTAATTAAAAAAAAGCATTCTCCCGTGGCCTCCCTGAGTCGCTCAGCGCGGCATACTCTACAGACAAATAAAGGAACTTTCAGCATGAAGTATTTTTTTTAAATTTTATTTATAACCAACAATCGATACAGTGATATGGAAAATAAATCAGCAGTACACCGTGCAGGGTGCATTACAGTCGTGTGAAATTGACAAGGTTATACAATACAATAACTTTTATCTATTCAGATATATCCAATATAACCAGCATACAATGATCTAGAGGTGACCTATATAAACTATAGGATGCTCTAACATCAGTACCCACTATTACCATATTGTTGGGGTTTTGTCTTTTTTTTAACCTAATCTAACCTAAGATATAAAATGAAATAAAGTACAATAAAATAAAATACTGCACAACTTATGGAAAAGTCAATGTCCATAACTCCAATGTCCATATTTGGATATGTGCTCCGTTCTTTCGTGAATCCTTTCCAGTTGTGCCAAGTCTCTCATAACTATTCACATTATAACCTGTAACAGACTAACTAAACTAACCAATAACCTTTGGTATATAACCCACTGATACTTCTGCATTCGATCACAAGGCAGATGTGGTGGGGGGGGGGGGGAGTGGGCAAGAAGCTGGGACATGGAGAGGAAAAGGGGGAAGGAGGGGAAAGAAGAAAAAATAAATAAATTTCAAAACAACATTACCTCCAAGAGGTCATTGCTTTCTACATTTTGCCTCCCCTCCCTTTTATTAAATTTATTTGTAGCATCGCCTCTAGATGGGCAAATGGTTTCAATACCTGACTCTGTATAGATGGGTCCAATGTATCTATATAAATTTTCCACTTCTGGAGAAAGGGACGTAATCTGCGCGCTGTGTCAAGCCTGACATCGCATTGTTCTATAAAAAGTTGTTTGAGTAGCAAATGTTTTAGTTGTGCTATTGTCGGTGCTTGCCTGGTGATCTATCTTTTGAGGATACATTGTCTGGCTAATAAAGTGTAAAGTGAAAGGAACCTGTGCAGCCTTTTATGTGTGTCATCCCATTTTAGCAGGAAAATTTCCGCCTCAGTAAATTCTATCTCTGTCTGATATGTACTCTTTAGCCAGTACTGACACTGACCCCAGAATCTCCTAACTTTCGGGCATGCGTAAAAGTAATGATGAATTGACGGTGCTGCCATTTGACATTTAATGCAGCGGTCTGGGACTCGTCGGTCCCATTTTGAGAGTCTGTGTGGCGTGATATAATCCATATGTAAGGTTCTAAGCTGTGTTTCCCTATGTGAGATCGCCAGTGTTGCTTGTTTTGTTCGCTCTAAGCTCTCTTGTATGTCTTGTATTGTCAGTTCGAATGAACAGTTGTTATTTTGTCTTAACGTAATTTCTGCTAAGATCAGAGATTCTTTCTGTTGTAGAAGACGTGTGTATATGTGAGAGAGCGAGAATGACCCCATCCGAAACAATGTCTGCGTAATCGCTAAAGGTGATGCTTCCCAGAACCCAGTATTAGAAGATTGCAGTGATCCCACATAGTGCCTCAGCTGCAGATAGGCATAAAAGTGCATATTAGAGACTGGGAATTTGGTTCTTAGTTCTTGAAAGGTACGAACTGTATGCTGCAGTGAATCCAAAACATCTCCAACCACCTTTATACTGACCCTTATACATTCTTGGAAGGGCTCCTGATCCAGCCCAGCCGGAAAGTCTGGGTTTCCCACTATGGGGATGAATTTTGGGGAGGGGGAGTTAATCTTTAGGTATTTGTGTAACTTGTGCCAGACCCTTAGTGGGTCTTTGTAGACCGTGTTAGTGAGAATTTCGACTGGAAGTGTCTGTCCGTTTCCATAAGGCAGATATGATATGATATCGAGATTGGCGCTACAACTGCCCTCTCGAGCCCGTCATCTCCAAAGTGTCCTGTGTCTAACTGCCAATCTATCACTAGTCTAGCCAGGGCAGCCAAGTTATAGAGTTTTAGGTTCGGGAGACCCAGCCCCCCCGCCGAGTATGGGAGCTGGAGTTTTTCCAGCGCAATTCTCGGTTTGCCCTTTTTCCATATAAATTGAGATATCGCCCTGGTAAGTATGCGTAAGTCTGCTCGGGTTAATAGGAATGGTAGCATTAGCATTGGATAGAGTATTTTAGGCAGTATTGTCATTTTGACTAGGTTGGCACGAACCCGACATCCCCACCAGTTCGACAACTGAGAGGACAATTGTGCGCATCTGTCAGTGAAATTTAAGCTGTATATTTTCGAGGGGTCTCTATGCAGGTGTATGCCCAAATATGTTAGGCCTTCCGACGCCTCCACAAATGTGAAGCTATGTTTAGAGAGTGGGTGTTTGCAAAGCCATAATACCTCAGATTTTGAGGTGTTTATCTTATATCCGGAAAAACCGCCAAACTCTTCTATCGTTCGAAGTATGGCGGGGATGTAGGTTCGGGGAGTTCACGAAAAACAGCATGTCATCCGCATATAATGCCAGATGAAGAGGGATGCCCTTCATTACTATGCCCGGGAACACCTGTTTGAGTTTCGTGGCCAGCGGTTCCAACGCTAGGTTAAATAATAGTGGGGATAGGGGGCACCCTTGTCTGGTGCCTCTCTGAAGCTGAAAGTCTCCTGAGAAGAGACCATTAGCCAGGATCCTAGCAACAGGTGTGTCATAGATTTTACCAAGCACATTCAAAAATGGGCCCTCAAATCCAAACCTATGTAGTGTGTCCATCAAGTGGGGCCACTCTACCCTATCGAAGGCCTTCTCTGCGTCCAAGGATAGCAGGAAGGCCTCCGAACAGGTCCCTTCAGAACCGCTTCTCCCTGATGTCCAGTAGTGGTCTATGACATGTAGTACCCTGCGAAGGTTCACCACCGACGTGCGCTTAAATATTAAGCCCGTCTGATCTGGATGGATCAGATCTGGCTATATGGTCTTAAGCCTATTTGCCATGAGTTTCGTGAGCAGCTTATAGTCCACGTTTAAGAGTGAGATAGGTCTATAAGACTCTGGTAGTGAATGGTCTTTGCCAGGCTTAGGTATTAGTGTGATATGAGCCGCTGTGAACTCCCCAGAAGGGCGTGCGTCTGTTAGAGTAAAGGAATTGAACAATTTAACTAGTGTGGTGGATATCTATGGCTGCAAGATTCTATAAAATTCTGGAGGTAACCCATCTGGGCCTGGTGCCTTGCCCATAGGCAGGTCTTTGAGAGTGCTAGACAATTCGTCCTGCATGATCAGGGCGTTTAATGTATCTAATTGATCCGAGGTGATCTGTGGTAGTTTTATCGAGGCCCAAAACTGTGTAAATTTGTCAGCTGTTACTGTAGGCTGTTTTGTATACAACTGCGCATAGTATTGTTCAAAGCAGCGTACTATGTCTTCAGGTTTGGTGTACGATTTATCTTTCCAATGCAGAGCAGCAATTCTAGCTTTCGCTGTTTGCACCTTAGTCAACGTCGCCAGTAATTTGCCCGCCCTTCCCCGGAATCTATAAAATTTGCCCGCTGTTTTTAGTAGTCCCGACGCAGTCTGTTGTTTTATGAATGATTCTAATTCAGCTTTAGTAGCTATGTATTTGTCATACAATGTTTTTGAGTTATTCTGGAGATATGAATGATAAGCCTGTCCTAGTTGTTTTTGTAAAGTTCTGTGTCTGTGTTGGGTTTTATATTTTACCTTAGCGGCAAATGATATTATGTTTCCTGCCAATACAGTCTTGGCTGTCTCCCAGAAGAGCCTTACATTGTCCCTGTGAATGGCGTTATCTGTCACATAATCTGTCCATGAATGTTGTAGGAACTTAATGAAAGTTTCAGATTTCATTAGATATGTAGGAAAACGAAGTGTGTTTCTATTTGTACGATGTTCGGTGGTACCCAGTGTCAATTCCACCGGTGCATGGTCTGATATTAATATATCATGGATTTTGCAGTCTTGCACTAGTTCCTTCAATTTGCTATCAATTAAGAATATGTCTATCCTAGATAGTGTATGTTTGGCCTTCGAAAGGCATGTAAATTTTTTGCCCTCCGGGTTGTATAATCTCCAGATATAACAAGTATTGATATCTGTTTCAAACATATTAAATATTTTTTATTCGTACTTGGCTTTATAGTTTTTTTGGGATCTCTAACTCTAAAAGGTTCTAGCCATTGTCTGTCTAAAGTGTGTGTGGGGGATATGTTAAAATCTCCACCAATTATCAGTTTGGACCCTAAATGAGGTGCTAGATGTTTTATAAGTTCTTTCCAGAATCCTACATCTCTGTGGTTGGGTGCATATAAATTACAGAATACGTAGTCTACAGAGTTCACAGTCGCTTCCACTATCATGTATCTGTGATTAGAGTCTAAATGAGCATGCTTAATATCAACCTTCAACTTTTTCCCAAATACTATGGCTAATCCTCTACTGGCTTTGGTGTGTGAGAGAAAAACCATGTGACCTATCCATTCCCTGTGTAATTTACGGTGCTCTACGTCTGACAGATGCGTCTCCTGAAGCATTGCAATGTCAGTGCCTATTTTCCTGAGGTGGTTAAGGACTGCCTTGCGTTTGATTAGTGTGTTAAGGCCTCCCACATTCCATGTTACTACTCTAAGTGGCATATGTGCTAATATATGGTTTACAACGTGCGGGAGGATTTACGATAAAAAAAAAAAAAAAAAAGGAAATGCGAGTAGGGGCGGCTAGGGGAAGAACAGAGGGTGTAAGAAGGGTAGAGGGTAGAGTCAGCATTCTTGATAAGCAGTACATGAAATAAGTTAATAAAGCCTTTCATCATACATTTATCTCTATCCTCAGTTCTGCTGGGTGATGTGAGTGCCCTCCTTTGCCTGACCTTTGAAGTGACTCCTAGTAATGACCATTTCTTTCTATATGCTATCCTATCTGGGGCTATGAAGGAGCTTGGTGCCCTGTTTAAACCCTGTAGTTCTAGCTGTAGTGATGTGATCTTATTCTCCTCTAACTGAGCAACTAAGAGGTTTAGTTGTTCTATTGTATTGCTTAATACCTGGCATACCTTCCTTATTGTCACCTTCCCTTTCGGTAACTGACTGACTGTTGCTTCCCTACCAGGGTAAATAGGTAGAGGCTCATGACCCCTAATTATGCAGGGGGGTTGTGGGTGTTTAGAAACTGTGTGGCTAAAAGTACTAGTTTTGTGGGTAAGCCTAGGATTTTTCCTTCTCTGTAGATTGAGGATATCCTCTCCTTCCAGCCAACATCTCCCCCCATCCCCCCCCAACTCCACCCCGCCTCTTTCTTAACTGTGTTGCCCACTGGGTTAGCCCAGTGTATGAGAGAAAGGCCTCTGTGGGTATAGATTCCTGTGCTCAAATGTTGAAAAACACATAGAAAACATTTAGTAATGTGTCTAAATATGTTAACCCAACCTGTAGTAAACATTTCACTCTTCACAACTGCTGACAAATGTTGTTGCCATTTTTGCGGAGGGCCATTTAAAACACTATTACAAATTATAATAAAACTTAAAACCAATAACAAGCCTAACAAATAACTGTGGTACATAATAGAATGATACAACATTACCCTGAGGGTCTGGGATAGACCCCCACTATACCAGTCCATCTTTGGGGCCCAAAGGTCGCCCTCTTTCTCGATGCGGTTATTCAACAAGTCCTGCACAGCCATTTAGTGTTTCCAGTAGACCTTGTAAGGGGATCATCTGCTCCTAGAGCAGAGGAAAAAAGGAGTAGCTGTAACCGTATCCTCATTCTGGATGTTGACTCTGTTCCGTAGCTAAATAGCTCTTCAAAGCCTGTGGCGTATGAAAGATTTTAACTCCATGTGATGTTTGCAGTCTCAACTTAGCTGGGAACAGTAGGGCCACTTGTCTTCCTTGTTCATGTAGTTGAGAGCACATTGGAGCGAATTCTTTTCTCTGCTTGGTTACTTCCATGGAGTAGTCTTGACAAAGAAGAAGTTTTGAACCCTCAAAAAGGATTTCTTTGCGAGCCTGATAGGCTCTCAAGATTTTATTTTTTTCCTGGAAGTTGAGGCATTTAAATATGACCTGTCTTGGCTTGTCTTTTGCTTGATCTAAACCCCTCTCCGGGCCTATGCGGTGTGCCCTCTCTACATCAATTGGTAGGACATCAGGATGAATGCCTAGGAGTTTAGGGAAGGTCAGCGCTCTAAATTCCAAAAGGCCTTTGCCTTTGATAGATTCTGGGACACCTACTAACCGTAAGTTGTTGCGCCGACTCCTGTTTTCCAGGTCGTCGACGCGTTCTTGAAGTATTTGCGTTTTCTCTACTAATTGTCACTTACCTGTCACTTGCCTGTCCTCCACTTCTGAAATGCGAGTTTCAGCTGCATTTATTCTGGAAGCAAATTGACGCACTTCGCATGTAAGTGTGTCTACTCCTGTTTGTAAAGAGTCCATTTTAGGGAGGAAAAATTATTTCAGTTCTTGTAGCAAGGCATTATGGTCTAGCCCCATGGGAGTCCCCTGCCCCATATTTTCCGGATTTTCTACCTGGATCTCTGTTGGGTGTTTTTGCTGCTTTTTATATTCGGCATTCTTTGCCCTGTGCGACATGTCTGCAGTGGTAGATGCAGAGAGTTTGTGAAAAAATGTATCTACTTTCATGGAAATGTAGGGGTTTTATTGCTTCAGTGATCCCCTTTGAGTGCTTATCGTGGAGGCCTAGACTGCAGTGTATTATGGTTCTTGTGTAGGCAATTAAGTGGCTTAATAAAGTTTTGTCAGGAGTATATTACTAAGAAACCAGAAACCAGACTGTTGGGGAAGATGTGGGATGAGTTTGTTGCCCCGGGGAATATTGTATTGAATCTTAGTTTATGTTAATGTACTTTGAAGCTGCTGTGTCCTTATTTTAAATCAGGATTCACTGTCTCTTTGGCGTGGACTGATACCACGACAGTCTGCTGCTCTTTTCTATGCTGGTTTCTAAGCTTGTCCGTTTCTAACGCGGGGTATATTAGATCTCTGCCACGTGGGTGCCGTTATTCGGGACCGCTCTGTTTGAGTTGCGGTATAAATTTATGTTGTTAGGGGTCTCTTTGCTGTGTCTGTTAATGTGGTCGCACTAGCTTATAGTCCCCAGCCCCCCTGGTTGGGTCTTATGTGTCGCAGGCAGGTCCGTGTAAGTCATTTAAACTGTATCTCTGCAGGCCTCCCGTACACTCTACCTGCTGGCCTAGACTCTCCCTTTCTTATGAAATGCCTCCTGCTTTATCCCTGAGACTTGTTCTCAGTCTGTCCCTTTTAGAGGCAAGTTTCGAAAGTACCTGATAATGTAGGGGTCATGATGAGGTAAAGTCTTTAGGTGTAACTGCCACACTGAGTCCCGATGTGGTGGGGGCAGCGCCAATATGGCGGCGTGCTCAAATGTGGTGCTTTTTCTTTGCTTGACTCCCGGTCGCTGGATCCGCTGGAACAATCCTCACACTGATCGGCGAAGTTTTCTACTACCCGACAAAGTTTTGGGGTGTGGGGCTAGGCAAGAGATGGTGATCTTCAGCATGTTCCGCAGTTATGGAATACGGAGCTCTGTATAGATGCAACTGCCTGGTTATCCCGCCTACCGGAAGTCAGCATGAAGTATTTTATATGAAAGTCCCCTTTATTTGTTGAACTAGTAAATCCTAGCGTTTCAAAAGCACTAGGATTTACCATCACTTTAAAAGGGCTTATCCATGTTCAATTATTACTAATCTGATTGGTTTTCTCATTCTGTGTGACCAACAATTTGATCCACCTTTGTTGTTTTTTTATTGTATTGTTCTGTTCGCCATCAGTTGATCTTCATAATTGTGTTTTACTTTGTCATGTGATTTTTCCAATATCTCTCTAAGATTGAATGCTATATCAAACTCACACCTAGATTACGAGTTTTGCGTTAGAAGCTGTGCGGTGCTAACGAGCAGTTTATGCTCACCGCTCACTTGCAGACAGCGCTAGTATTACGGGTTTTTACAAACCCGGTGCTCTCCGCAAAAAAGTGAGCGAAGAGCAAAATTTAGCTCCACATCTCACCTCAATACCAGCGTTAGCGGTGAGCAGGTAAAACGTACTCGTGCACGATTTCCCCACAGGAATCAATGGGGGAGAGCCGGCTGAAAAAAACCTAACACCTGCAAAAAAGCAGCGTAAAGCTCCTAACGCAGCCCCATTGATTCCTATTGGGAAATAAAAGTTATGTCTACACCTAACACCCTAACATGAACCCCGAGTCTAAACACCCCTAATATTACACTTATTAACCCCTAATCTGCCGCCGCCGACATCGCCGACACCTGCATTATATTATTAACCCCTAATCTGCTGCTCCGGACACCGCCGCCACCTTCATTATAATTATGAACCCCTAATCTGCTGCCCCCAACATCGCTGAACCCTACATTATATTTATTAACCCCTAATCTGCCGCCCCCAATGTCGCCACAACCTAACTACATTTATTAACCCCTAATCTGCCACCCACAACGTCACCACCACTATAATAAAGTTATTAACCCTAAACCTAAGTCTAACCCTAACCCCCCCAACTTAAATATAATTTAAATAAATCTAAATAAAATTACTACAATTACATAAATTATTCCTTTTTAAAACAAAATACTTACCTATAAAATAAACCCTAAGATAGCTACATATAAAAAAGCCCTAACCTACACTAAATTACAAATAGCCCTTAAGAGGGCCTTTTGCGAGGCATTGCCCCAAAGTAATCAGCTCTTTTACCTGTAAAAGAAAAGTACAAATACCCTCCCAACATTAAAACCCACCACCCACACAACCAACCCTACTCTAAAACCCACCCAATCCCCCCTTTAAAAAACCTAACACTAACCCCTTGAAGATCACCCTACCGTGAGACGTCTTCACCCAACCGGGCAGAAGTGGACCTCCAGATGGGCAGAAGTCTTTACCCAACTGGGCAGAAGTGGACCTCCAGATGGGCAGAAGTCTTCATCCAGACGGCATCTTCTATCTTCATTCATCCAGCGCGGAGCGGGTCCATCTTCAAGACATCAGAAGCAGAGCATCCTCTTCTAACAACATCCGACGACTGAATGAAGGTTTCTTTAAATGACGTCATCCAAGATGGTGTCCCTTCAATTCCGATTCGCTGATAGAATTCTATCAGCCAATCGGAATTAAGGTAGAAAAAATCCTATTGATTGGAACAGCCAATAGAATGCCAGCTCAATCCTATTGGCTGATTGCATCAGTCAATAGGATTGTTTCTACCTCAATTCCGATTGGCTGATAGAATTCTATCAGCCAATCGGAATTGAAGGTACGCCATCTTGGATGACGTCATTTAAAGGAACCTTCATTCAGTCATCGGATGTCATTAGAAGAGGATGCTCCGCCTCGAATGTCTTAAAGATGGACCCGCTCCGCACCGGATGGATGAAGATAGAAGATGCCGTCTGGATGAAGACTTCTGCCCTTCTGGAGGTCCACTTCTGCCCAGTTGGGTGAAGACTTCTGCCCGTCTGGAGGTCCACTTCTGCCCAGTTGGGTGAAGACTTCTCCAATTCCGATTGGCTGATAGAATTCTATCAGCCAACCAGAATTAAGGTAGGAAAAATCCTATTGGCTGATGCAATCAGCCAATAGGATTGAACTTCAATCCTATTGGCTGATTGGAACAGCCAATAGAATGCGAGCTCAATCCTATTGGCTGTTGCATCAGCCAATAGGATTTTTCTATCAGCCAATTGGAATTGAAGGGACGCCATCTTAGATGACGTCACTTAAAGGAACCTTCATTCGTCGGGTAGTCGTCGGCCAGGAAGGATGCTCCATGCCGGATGTCTTGAAGATGGACCCGCTCCGCGCCAGATGGATGAAGATAGAAGATGCCGTCTGGATGAAGACTTTGCCTGTCTGGAGGACCTCTTCTTCCCGGCTTGGATGAAGACTTCTGCCCGTCTGGAGGACCACTTCGCCGGCTTTGTTGAGGACTTCGGCCCGGTTGGGTGAAAACTTCTCAAGGTAGGGTGATATTCAAGGGGTTAGTGTTAGGTTTTATTTAGGGGGTATTGGGTGGGTTTTAGAGTAGGGTTGGGTGTGTGGGTGGTCGGGTTTCAATGTTGGGGGTATTGTACTTTTTTTTTACAGGTAAAAGAGCTGATTACTTTGGGGCAATGCCCCGCAAAAGGCCCTTTTAAGGGCTCTTTGTAATTTAGTATAGGGTAAGGCTTTTTATTATTTTGGGGGGCTTTTTTATTTTATTAGGGGGATTAGATTAGGTGTAATTAGTTTAAAAAACTTGTAATTATTTTATTATTTTCTGTAATTTAGTGGGGGGTTTTTGTACTTTAGATAATTTATTTAAATTGTAATTAATTGTATTTAGTTGAGGGAATTAATTTAATTTTAGTGTAGTGTTAGGTGTAATTGTAAAATAGGTTAGGTTTTATTTTACAGGTAAATTTGTCTTTATTTTAACTAGGTAGTTATTAAATAGTTAATAACTATTTAATAACTAATGTACCTAGTTAAAATAAATACAAAGTTGCCTGTAAAATAAAAATAAACCCTAAGCTAGCTACAATGTAACTATTAGTTATATTGTAGCTATCTTAGGGTTTATTTTATAGGTAAGTATTTAGTTTTAAATAGGAATAATTTAGTTAATTGTATTAATTTTATTTATATTTATTAAAATTATGTTTAAGTTAGGGGGTGTTAGGGTTAGGGTTAGACTTAGGTTTAGGGATTAATAACTTTAATATAGTGGTGGCGACATTGTGGACGGCAGATTAGGGGTTAATAAATGTAGTTAGGTTGCAGCGACATTGGGGGCAGCAGATTAGGGATTAATAAATATAATGTAGGGTTCGGCGATGTTGGGGGCAGCAGATTAGGGGTTCATAAGTATAATGTAGGTGGCGGTGGTGCCCGGAGCAGCAGATTAGGGGTTAATAATATAATGCAGGTGTTGGCGATGTCAGGGGAACAGATTAGGGGTTAATAAGTGTAAGATTAGGGGTGTTTAGACTTGCGGTTCATGTTAGGGTGTTAGGTGTAGACATTAAAAGTATTTTCCCATAGGAATCAATGGGGCAGCGTTAGGAGCTTTACGCTACTTTTTTGCAGGTGTTAGGTTTTTTTCAGCCGGCTCTCCCCCATTGATTCCTATGGGGAAATCGTGCACGAGCATGTTTTACCAGCTCACCGGTACCGTAAGCAGCGCTGGTATTGAGGTGAGATGTGGAGCTAAATTTCGCTCTACGCTCACTTTTTTGCGGCTAACGCCGGCTTTGTAAAAGCCCGTAATACCAGCGTTGTCTGCAAGTGAGCGGTGAGGGAAAACTGCTCATTAGCACCGCACCCCTGTTAACGCAAAACTTGTAATCTAGGTGAAAGTAATTAAATATACAACACAACCACAAAACCTTCCTAAAAAAACAACAAACTACAAATCCTTTCCAGAAAATCACAACGACAAAATTTTCTTAATAATAAAAAAAAACACTAACAAAAAACCTTCTAAAAACCCACTAACAAAGAAACTGGAAAAAAAACATTACAACATTAAAGGCAGAGTCTAGTAAAAAATAAACTTTCATGATTCAGATAGGGCATGCCATTTTAAACAACTTTCCACTTTACTTTTATTATCAATTTTACTTTTTTCTCTTGGTATTCTTAGTTGAAAGCTAAACCTAGGAGGTTCCTATGCAAATTTGCCCTTGAAGGCCACCTCTTATATGAATACATTTTGACATTTTTCACAACTAGAGGGTGTTAGTTCATGTGTGCCATATAGATAACATTGTGCTCACACCCGTGGAGTTACCTAGGAGCCAGCACTGATTAGCTAAATTAAAAGTCTGTCAAAATAATTTAAATAATGGGGCAGAGGCTTAGATACAAGGCAATCACAGAGGTAAAAAGTATGTTAATATAACTATGCTGATTGTGCAAAATTAGTGAATGTTTAATAAAGGTATTTTCTATCTTTTTAAACAATAACAATTCTGGTGTAGACTGTCCCTTTAAACAAAAAAAACATTAAGCAATAGCAGTAAATATAAAAAAAAAAAATGATACATCCTTAAGTCAGTTGTAATACACTACGATCCAGTCGATGAATTTGAAATAAATAAATAAATAAATAAATAAGGGCAAAAAACATGGATCCTCTTCTTTTCTTCATCAATTGTACATTCAAATGGTACTTGTGATGAAAAAAAAGAAAAAGTGGTCCTCCCCAGCAACAGTTCCTCCATGGCGGTGGATCTTCTCTGGCGTCTGCAGTGGCGATCTTTGGCGCCGGAAATGTTCCTCTTCTCCTCTACTCTTTTCTTCATGCTGTCAAACAGCACTCTGAATTTAGGATGTCAGTTTCCCCCTTTTCATTGGTAGTTTATTGTAGGCTAGGTTTTTTTTTTTTTGGGGGGGGGGCTTTTTTATTTTGATAGGGCAATTAGATTAGGTGTTAAAAAAAAAATTTTTGGTAATTTGGTTTGTTATTTTTCGTAATTTAGTGTTTGTTTGTTTTTTGTAACTTAGTTTTTTTTTGTAATCTAGGACTTTGTAAAAATGTTTAATTGTATATTTAAATAATTTCAGTAGGGTTAGGTTTATTTTTAATATGTAATTTAGTTTATTTAATTGGTAGTTTAATTTAATTGTAGTATAATAGTTAGGGTAGGTTAATTTATAGTTTAAAATTAGTTTATTTTAATTCTACAGCTAAGTTTTAATTTATTTGAAGATAGGGATGTTGTAATTGTAATTTAAAATTAAAGGGTCGTTAGGGTTAGGGGTTAATAGCTTAATTTTGTTTTTTGCGATGTGGGGGGCTGACGGTTTAGGGGTTAATAGGTTTAGTTAGTGGTGGTGATGTGGGAAGCCAGAGGTTTAGGGGTTAATAAGTTTATTTAGTGGCGGCGGTGTCGGGAAGCGGCGGGATAGGGGTTAATAACTTTATTTAGGTTGCGGCGATGTCGGGGAGTGGCGGGATAGGGGTTAAACATTTTAGTATAGTGACAGCGTTTAGTAAAATGGTATAAATAAAGTTGGGAAAAAGCCGAATAGACGCAAGATAGATGACTGCTAGTTAACAACAGTCTGATGCTCATTGCCCCATACTTGGTGCACATGTTTTTGACGGCTTTTTTTTATAAATAAGGAAAGCGTATTGAGATTCGCGGCCACAATGTTTGGCGATGTTAGGCGAGCGTATTGATGAAGGGCAAATTCAACATAGTTGACACTTTGATAAATATGCCCCTAAAACCTAACATTAAAAAAATAAAAAACCTAAAATTACAAAAAAAATAAAACTACAATTACAAAAAATAAAAAATAAAAACTACCATTACAAAAAATAACAAATTATTTTAATACCCTGTTTTAAAAAAAAAACAAAAATAAATAAAATAAAAAGAACCTAATGTATAATAAACTTCCAAGGGCCCTTTAAAGGGCATTTTGTAGGGCATTGCTCTAAAGTTAACAGCTCTTTTGCAAACAAATAACCCCCCCCCCCTAACATTACAAATCCCTCCAAAACCCACAAAATAAAAAAACCTAACTAAAAAATAATAATAACTATTAGCCAATAGGATTTAAGCAGCACTAATTCCTATTGGCTGATTTTCATTTTTTAGCCAATAGGAATGCAACTTTACCCCAATATAAAAGGGGTACCTTGCATTCAATCCTCAGTGTGCAGTGGACGATCGCATGAATAGGACCTCCATGTCGAATCGATGGACCTCCGCCTCCGCGCATCGACAGTTCCGCCTTCGCAGGGAACAAGAAGATGCGGGTCCCGTGATGGATGAAGATGGAGCCCCCTGGATGAAGATTCTTTACCGCTGGGATGAAAATTTTTCGCCGGACTTCAGCAACTGTGAGTACCGTTTTTGGATTAGTGTTAGTTTTTGTTTTTTTGTTTTCTTGGGCTGTTTTTTTTTTAGTTTAGGGCTTTTAATAGGCCGAAAACAAGAGCCCATACTAATGCTCTTTTCAGGGCAATGGGTAGATTAGGTTTTTTTTAGTTAGGTTTTTTTATTTTGTGGGTTTGGGGAGTTGTAATGTTAGGGGGCGTTTGTTTTAATTTTTTAGCAAAAGAGCTGTGTAACTTTAGGGCAATGCCCTACAAAAGGCTCGGCTAGATTATGAGTCTTGCATTATGAGTAAAAAAGCAGCGTTAAGCCTCATAACGCTGCTTTTTTACTACCGCTGGTATTATGAGTCTTGCAGATTTAGGGGCACCGCACACTTTTTTGGCCTTACCGCAAATCAACTTACACAAATTGCGTATAGTCTTTTTTTCTATGGGAGTTCCATAGCGCCAGTATTACAAGCTTGTCCTGGGAGGCCAAAAAGTGAGCGGTATAGCCTATCCCGTCAAGATTCGTACCGCATTTTAAAGTTAGTAGTTATGAGTTTTACACTATAACGCTGTAGCATAAAACTCATAACTAAAGTGTTAAAAAGTACACTAACACCCATAAACTACCTATTAACCCTTAAACCGAGGACCTTCCGCATCGCAAACACTAAAATAAAATTATTAACATCTAATCTGCCGCTCCTGACATCGCCGCCACTAGAAAAAAACATATTAACCCCTAAACTGCCATACTCCCACCTCGCAAACACTAGTTAAATATTATTAACCCCTAACCTGCCACCCCTAACCGCCGCGACCTACCTACATTTATTAACCCCTAATCTGCTGCCCCCAACGTTGCCGCCACTATACTAAATTTATTAACCCCTAAACCGCCATACTCCCGCCTTGCAAACATTAGTTAAATATTATTAACCCCTAATCTGCTGTCCCTAACATCGCCGCCACCTATCTACATTTATTAACCCCTAATCTGCCACCCCCAATGTCGCCTCCACTATACTAAATTTATTAACCCCTAAACCTAAGTCTAACCCTAACCCTAACACCCCCTAACTTAAATATAATTAAAATAAATCTAAATAAAATTTACTATCATTACCTAAATAATACCTATTTAAAACTAAATACTTACCTATAAAATAAACCCTAAGCTAGCTACAATATAACTAATAGTTACATTGTATCTAGCTTAGGTTTTATTTTTATTTTACAGGCAAGTTTGTATTTATTTTAACTAGGTAGAATAGTTACTAAATAATTATTAACTATTTAATAACTACCTAGCTAAAATAAATACAAATTGACCTGTAAAATAAAACCTAACCTGTCTTACACTAACACCTAACCTAACCCTACAATTAAAGGGACAGTAAACCTTAAAAATAATGTTATATATTTCTGCACATAGTGCAGAATTATATAACATTATATTAGCCAAACTTTGTAAATCATTATATTCCCTTTTTATTTTGTAAAAATACCGCTGTTTTACAGACCTGTTCTCTGTACTCTGCTGAGCGGGTCTGTTGTTTTTACTGAGCGCATTGGGCCAGCTGTATAGTCACAGCCCGGCCCGACCGCGCCATTAGACACAGTGCAGCTCGCTCCCGCTGTCAGACAGAGCAGGAGCGAGCTGCACTTTGTCTTATGACGCGGTCGGGCCGGGCTGTGACTATACAGCTGGCCCGATGCGCTCAGTAAAAACAACAGACCCGCTCAGCAGAGTACAGAGAGCGGGTCTGTAAAACAGCGGTATTTTTACAAAATAAAAAGGGAATATTATGATTTACAAAGTTTGGCTAATATAATGTTATATAATTCTGCACTATGTGCAAAATTATATAACATTATTTTTAAGGTTTACTGATCCTTTAAATAATTTCCCTAAATTAAATACAATTAACTAAATTCAATACAATTAGCTAAATTACAAAAACAAACAAACACTAAATTACAGAAAATAAAAAACAAATTACACGATCTTTAAACTAATTACACCTAATCTAATAGCCCTATACAAATAAAAAAAAGCCCACCCAAAATAAAAGAAACCCCTAGCCAGTGACGTGCAGTGACGTCAGAGGCTGGTGAGGCAATGGCTAGGATACGCCTTCATTCTTTAGATATCCTTTGTTGAAGAAATAGCAATGCACATGGGTGAGCCAATCACATGTGGTATCTATGTGGATTGTGCAGCCACCAATCAGCAACTACTGAGCATATTTAGATATGATTTTCAACAAAGGATATCAAAAGAATGAAAAAAATTAGATATTAGATGTAAATTGGAAAGTTATTTAAATTTGCATATGGGATTGATATGGGTTTCATGTCCCTAAATGGTGTTTTGGAAAACTGGTCAACTTAGTAAACATCTGATTTTAGTCTCAAAGGATTGTAACAGAAACTCTTGCCAGATAACACAATGCTTGCTCTGATTATGAGATCTAGAAATCCATGCCCATTAAAATATGTTTAAAACATACTTTTTACTTTAATGCTGCAAATTATGCTTATAGATTCTTTCATTATTCAGTAAATATAAAAATGTCTTGATCCAGTGGTGGCTGGTGAAATTTAAAGATGGTGGGGCGCTTGACCCCACCCCTTTAAATAAAGCCACACCATCAGGTGGCACTACCAATTCATTAATTAAATAAATAAAAGGTAGACAGAAACACAGAAAAGCATTTGGGGGAGAGGGAGAGACAGACGGGAGAGAGAGACACAGAGGGTTAGAGAGAAAGAGAGAGAGAGAGAGAGAGACACAATCACACACAGAGGGGTTAGAGAGAGAGAGAGAGAGAGAGAGAGACACAATCACACACAGAGGGTTAGAGAGAGAGAAAGAGAGAGAGAAATAGAGAGAGAGAGACACAATCACACACAGAGGGTTAGAGAGAGAGAAAGAGAGAGAGAGACACAATCACACACAGAGGGTTAGAGAGAGACACAATCACACACAGAGGGTTAGAGAGAGACACAATCACACACAGAGGGTTAGAGAGACACATAAGGGATGAGAGAGTCTGAGGGGTAGGAAGAGAGACAGAGAGAGAAAGAGACCATGGGGGAGAACAACACATAAGGAGAGAGATGGATAGAGAGAGAGAGAGAGAGAGAGAGACACACACACACACACACACACAAGGGGGGGGGGGAGAGGGACCACTGCATTTTTAAGTAATAAAACAGCAGAGCTACAGAGACTAAGTGAGACTATAACTAAATGAGACCATACATTAGTGTGCAGTACAGAGGCAAGCTGCTAAGTTAGTGGGTGTAAATTTTGAGTAAACAAAATACAAAAATTTTCCTTAAACTGCTGTAAAAGAGTAAAAAAAACACTAAACCACATTCATTAAATTATCATTTTCACTAACAGAATCCCTTTCAGTAAAATCTTACTTTAATAAAATGTGGCTAAAACACTGCTCTCTCTGCCTCTCTTCCTGCTCTGTAAGGATTCAGGAAGTGACAGTGGCACATTCCACTGCACTTAGAGGGGAAGAACAAAACTCTCTTTTTCACTTTTGCAAAGCTAGCAGGTTCACAGGACAGCAACAAAATAAATTAAAGTTGTTTTTTTCCGTTTTTGTTTTGTTTTATATCATTTAACATCCATCCCCAACCCTAAGTTCCACTTACTAATGCCTCTCACTGGATTGGTTCAGCCCAAATAGGACTGCCTCAAATAAGCAGTTAATGGGCCATGCAATGATCTTAACCACTTTCATCCAGTAGGTGGTGCAGCATGTTGTGTAATGTTGGGCAGACCTGCTTGTGCCTCTCCATTGCACAACATGTAGCTATGAAAAAAAAAATGCTGGGGAAAAAAAAATACAATTTTTTTTTTAAAGCCAATAAAAAATATATATTTTTGCCCATATGAGAGGTGAAGCACTGCCTCACCTGCCTCTAGTGACTGCACATAACTGCCCCTAGCCTAAACTAAACTACCAATATCCTTTAAAAGGGCCTTTTGCGGGGCATTGACCCAAAGAAATAAGCTCTTTTACCTGTAAAAAAAAAAAAATACAAACAACCCCCCCCCCCAATAGTAAAACCCACCACCCACACAACCAACCCCCCAAATAAAATCCTAACTAAAAAAACCTAAGCTCCCCATTGCCCTGAAAAGGGCATTTGGATGGGCATTGCCCTTAAAAGGGCATTTAGCTCTATTCCGGCTCAAACCCCTAATCTAAAAATAAAACCCACCCAATACACCTTTAAAAAATCCTAACACTAACACAGTTTTGAAGAGCCGACATCCATCCTCAACAAAGCCGGGAGAAGTCCTCAACGAAGCCGGGAGAAGTCTTCATCCAAGCGCCAAGATGTCCTCAACGAAGCCGGCAGAAGTGGTCCTCTAGACGGGCAGAAATCTTCACCCAGACGGCATCTTCTATCTTCATCCTTCCGACGTGGAGTGACTCCATCTTGAAGACATCCGGCGCGGAGCATCCTCTTCAATCGACGGCTTCTTGCTGAATGAAGGTTCCTTTAAATGATGTCATCCAAGATGGTGTCCCTTAGAATTAAAGTTGAAAAAATTGAATTTCAATCCTATTGGCTGATCCAATCAACCAATAGGATTGAGCTCGCATTCTATTGGCTGATTGTAACAGCCAATAGAGTGTGAGCTCAATCCTATTGGCTGATTGGATCAGCCAATAGGATTGAAGTTCAATCCTATTGGCTGATTGCATCAGCCAATAGGATTTTTTCAACCTTAATTCCAATTGGCTGGTAGAATTCTCTCAGCCAATCGGAATCTAAGGGACGCCAACTTGGATGACGTCATTTAAAGGAACCTTCATTCAGCAAGAATATGCCGTCTGGGTGAAGACTTCTGCCCGTCTGGAGGACCACTTCTGCCGGCTTCGTTGAGGACATCTTGCCGCTTGGATGAAGACTTCTCCCGGCTTCGTTGAGGACTTCTCCCGGCTTTGTTGAGGATGGATGTCGGCTCTTCAAAACTGTAAGTGGATCTTCGGGGGTTAGTGTTAGGATTTTTTAAGGGTGTATTGGGTGGGTTTTATTTTTAGATTAGGGGTTTGGGCCACAATAGAGCTAAATGCCCTTTTAAGGGCAAGGCCCATCCAAATGCCCTTTTCAGGGCAATGGGGAGCTTAGGTTTTTTAAGTTTGGGTTTTATTTGGGAGATTGGTTGTGTGGGTGGTGGGTTTTACTGTTTGGGGGTTGTTTGTATTTTTTTTTTAGGTAAAAGAGCTGATTTCTTTGGGGCAATGCCCCGCAAAAGGCCCTTTTAAGGGCTATTGGTAGTTTAGTTTAGTACATCCACAGTAGAAATCTCCCTCGCCCAGTGCAAAAATCAGCTAATAAACTCACAAGAGGAGTGGTATAAAACATGAACTGTCAAAAATTCCGTCAAAGAGACAAAGTACCTGCATCCGTGACTAGCCTTCTGTGTTTACTCAGCTGCGGCTTCCAGTCCGGTCCCGGTCAGTCTCCTACCACAAAGCTCCTCCTCCCGTTGGCTTGACAACAAATGTAAGCACAGTAAAGTAGCTACCAATCAGAGCACCGCCACAGCGTGTCCTGCAAACCGTCGCCTACAGACTTACTGGTAGTCTGGAAAATTGCCAGTAGAAAAAGAACAGTAGAAAAGAAAGGTGAGGCAGGACAATAGGCAAAAATTAAAATAGACTGCTGCTGTCCAAGCTCACTCTGACATTACCACTTTTTTATATTTGCTGCTGCTTATATTTTTTATCCATGGTGAAGGCAATAAAAGCTACGTTTTAATTTTTGCCTTTTGTCTTTTCTACTGTTAGTTTAGTTTAGGCTAGGTTTTTTTATTTTATTTTGGGGGGGGGGGCTTTTTTTATTTTAATAGGGCTATTAGATTAGGTGTAATTAGTTTAAATTAGTTTAAAGATCTTGTAATTTGTTTTTTATTTTCTGTAATTTAGTGTTTGTTTGTTTTTGTAATTTAGCTAATTGTATTGAATTTAGTTAATTGTATTTAATTTAGGGAATTTATTTAATTGTAGGTTTAAGTTAGGTGTTAGTGTTAGACAGGTTAGGTTTTATTTTACAGGTAAATTTGTATTTATTTTAGCTAGGTAGTTATTAATAACTATTTAGTAAATATTCTACCTAGTTAAAATAAATACAAACTTGCCTGTAAAATAAAAATAAACCCTAAACTAGCTACTATTAGTTATATTGTAGCTAGTTTAGGGTTTATTTTATAGGTAAGTACTTAATTTTAAATATGAATTATTTAGTTAAAAATAGTAATTTTTATTTAGATTTATTTTAATTATATTAAAGTTATGGGGTGTTAGGGTTAGACTTAGATTTAGGGGTTAATAAATTTAATATAGTGGCGGCGACGTTGGGGGCGGCAGATTAGGGGTTAATAAGTGTAGGTAGGTGGCGGCGATGTTAGGGACAGCAGATTAGGGGTTAATAATATTTAACTAGTGTTTGCGATGCGGGAGTGCGGCGGTTTAGGGGTTAATATGTTTATTATAGTGGTGGCGACGCTGGGGGTGGCAAATTAGGGGTTAATAAGTGTAGGTAGGTTGCGGCGACATTGGGGCGGGAGATTAGGGGTTAATAAATATAATATAGGTGTTGGCGATGTTGGGGGCAGCAGATTAGGGGTTAATAAGTATAATGTAGGTGTTGACGATGTCCGGAGCGGCAGATTAGGGGTTAATAAATATAATGTAGGTGTCAGCGATATCAGGGGCGGCAGATTAGGGGCTAATAAGTGTAAGATTAGGGGTGTTTAGACTCGGGGTTCATGTTAGGGTGTTAGGTGCAGAGCTTTACGCTGCTTTATTGCAGGTGTTAGACTTTTTCTCAGCCGGCTCTCCCTATTGATGTCTATGGGGAAACCGTGCACGAGCACGTACAACCAGCTCACCGCTGACATAAGCAGCGCTGGTATTGGGGTGCGGTATGGAGCTCAATTTTGCTCTACGCTCAATTCTTGCCTTTTAACGCCGGGTTTGTAAAAATCTGTAATACGAGCGCTGTAGGTAAGTGAGCGGTGACAATAATGTGCAAGTTAGTACCGCACCCCTCATAACGCAAAACTCGTAATCTGGCCGGCTGTTTGTTATTTTCTGTAATGGAATTTTTTATTTTATTTTTTTAGATTAGGCTTTTTTTTTATTTTTAATGGGGCGAAAAAGAGCTGGGGCAATGGGTAGATTAGTTTTATTTTTATTTTGTGGGCTTGGGGGGGTGGGGGTTTGTAATGTTAGGGGGTGTTTGTTTTTATTTTTTTGCAAAATAGCTGACAATGCCCTACAAAAGGCCCTTAACCCCTTCGCGACCGAGGACGTGCCAGGAACGTCCTACAAAAAAAAGACCCTTAACGACCAAGGACGTTCCTGGCACGTCCTTTGGTCTCTCAAGCAGTGGAAGCGATCCTGATCATTTCCAGACGCTTTTATGGTATTGCAGTGATGCCTCGATATTGAGGCATCCTACAATGCTATCTTTTTACAAACCGATGCAGAGAGAGCCACTCTGTGGCCCTCTCTGCACCGGTAGCGATGTTGCTGATCGGAACATTGTTGGTGGGTGGGAGCATTGGCGGGTGGGCGGCCCATTGCTACCCGTGCACATTGTTTGTGCAATGTGCACGCCGGGTGCCCGGAGCGTGCGGGGGGGGCTTTGTGGGACGGGCGCGTGCGTGCGTGTGTGTGCGTGCGCACGCGCAGAAACCACTACCACCAATGAAAAATAATAAGAAGGAGGGAGAGGGAGGGTTTGAAATATACAAATCAGAGGATCTGGGTGTGGGGTTTTGAGGGGGGGCTGCTACACTACAGAAAAATTATATTTATTTAGAAAAAAACAAAAAACGTTTGTTTTGGGGGCAAAATGGCAGACAGCTGCCACTACCCAGGATGGTGGCAAATAGGCAGCGGGGGAGGGCTAGAGAGCTTTTTGGGGGAGATCAGAGAGGTTAGGGGCTTAGGGGGGTCCATCAGAGCTACAATTTTTTTTATTTTTTTTAAATTAGAAAAAATAAAAAAGCCTTTATTTTAGTATTGGCAGATGATCAGGGGTGTGATGTTTCAAGTTGGAGACTGATCTCTACACTAAAGCTAAAATTAACCCTGCAAGCTACCTAATTAACCCCTTCTCTGCTGGGCATAATACACGTGTGGTGCGCATCGGCATATAGCGGCCTTCTAATTACCAAAAAGCAATGCCAAAGCCATATATGTCAGCTATTTCTGAACAAAGGGGATCCCAGAGAAGCATTTACAACCATGTGTGCCATAATTGCACAAGCTGTTTATAATAACGTTTTTTTTTTTTAATTTGATCACATTTGGCAGTGAAATGGTGGCATGAAATATACCATTATGTGCCTAGATCAATACTTGGGGTTGTCTACTACACTACACTAAAGCTAAAATTAACCCTACAAGCTCCCTACATACTCCCTAGTTAACCCCTTCACTGCTGGGCATAATACACGTGTGGTGCGCAGTGGCATTTAGCTGCCTTCTAATTACAAAGAAGCAATGCCAAATCCATATATGTCTGCTATTTCTGAACAAAGGGGATCTCAGAGAAGCATTTACAACCATTTATATCATAATTGCACAAGTTGTTTGTAAATAATTTCAGTGAGAAACCTAAAGTTTGTGAAAAAAATTGTGAAAAAGTGAACATTTTTTTTTTTATTTAATAGCATTTGGCAGTGAAAGGGTGGCATGAAATATACCAAAATGGGCCTAGATCAATACTTTGGGATGTCGTCTAAAAAAAAAATATATGTATGTCAAGGGATATTCAGGGATTCCTGAAAGATATCAGTGTTCAATGTAACTAGCGCTAATTTTGAAAAAAAAGTGGTTTGGAAATAGCAAAGTGCTACTTGTATTTATGGCCCTATAACTTGCAAAAAAAGCAAAGAACATGTAAACATTAGGTATTTCTAAACTCAGGATAAAATTTAGAAACTATTTAGCATGGGTGTTTTTTGGTGGTTGTAGATGTGTAACAGATTTTGGGGGTCAAAGTTAGAAAAAGTGTGTTTTGTTCCATTTTTTCCTCATATTTTATAATTTTGTTTATAGTAAATTATAAGATATGATGAAAATAATGGTATCTTTAGAAAGTCCATTTAATGGCGAGAAAAATAATATATTATATGTGTGGGTACAGTAAATGAGGAAGAGGCAAATTACAGGTAAACACAAACACTACAGAAATGCAAAAATAGCCTTGGTCCCAGACGGTCAACAAATTGAAAAGTGGTCTGGTCACGAAGGGGTTAAAGGGTCTACAAAAGGCCCTTTTAAGGACCCTTGGTAGTTTATTATAGATTAGGGTTTTTTGTTTTGGGGTGTTAGAATAGGAATAATTTTTATTGTTTTGGATAATTTCGTTTGTTATTTTTTTGTAATGGTAGTTTTTTTATTTTTTGTAATTTTAGTGTTTCTTATTTTTGTAATTGTAGTTTTAATTTTTTTTTAATGTTAGGTTTTTTTATTTTTGTAATGTTAGGTTTTTTGTATTTGTAATGTTAGGTTTTATTAGTGTAAGCTTAAGTTTTATTTTTATTTCACAGGTAAGTTTGTATTTATTTTAACTAGGTAGTTAGTAAATAGTTATATTGTAGCTAGCTTAGGTTTTATTTTTATTTCACAGGTAAGTTTGTATTTATTTTTAAATAGGTAGTTAGTTAATAACTGTAACTTTAATTTAGGTCTATTTTAATTATGTTAAAGTTAGGGGGTGTTAGGTTTAGGGGTTAATATAGTTTAATTTAGGTTGTTGCGATGTGGGGGCCGGCAGTTTAGGGGTGTAGCGGGTCTCGGTACCCCAGAATGGGTATACCCGCTAAAGTCAGCTTCCTCCCACCAAACACCAACCCATGAACCTCCACTTTATACCGCCGCTATTAGAATAACAGCTGCTGCAAGTTGTTATAGCTACCCCTAAGAACAATAGCCAAGACTGAATGCTTGAAGGTCAAAATAGGAACTGCTTTATTGCACAGAAAACACAGCTTTTATACATTTCCAACAAAGGGGGGTAGTTACCACATAATCATTAGAAACAAATATTATACAATGAGACAAGCATCAGACAATGGTTAGTTAAACAAGATTCTAATCACATCCTGACTTACAAAAGGACAATGGATGACTCACACAATAACATAAAGACACTTCACACCTAGACCTGATAACAACAGGGGGTCCCAGCATTAGAACAGGAGGTTTCAATCAGCTCAAACATTCTGAGTCTCTGAGTCTAGGGAGGGTTGCAGCAGACAATGCTGGATTGGGCTGTCACCTTATACTCCAACAAAACACAGGAATTTTCAGGCCCCTTCAGTTCTCAGAGAATTCATGGAAACGGGGTAAACCTGAATCCAGGGTAAATGTACTCCAAATTTACCCTAGACACCCGCCTCCCAAAATATAGAATCCCCTCAAGTTCCAGGGTCCATAGTCGGTGGGGAGGAGGCTGGCCTGCATTCCTCTCCAAGTACAAAAGTGACGGAAGCTTCCATTACATTTCTTCCCCCCTGGGGTAGACTAACCAGGTACCAGACCATACACTGGTTTGGACCTGTGTTAGTCGGATGGCCCAGCCCAAAATTTTGAAGAAGTATATACCTAGCGCCTGTGTAATCCTATATGCTCTGGCTGTTTTGACCTCTAGCTGTCAATAAGGAACTCTAAGATTATATGAATGTAGCCTGAGTGCCTCAACTAAAAGTGGGCTAGGATATAAAAGGGTAGTATTGTAATTTAATAGATGATAATAAATTTTGACAATTAGAATGTTGACTATTTAAAACAATAGTTAAAAAACAGTGGTTAAAAATAGGGTTTTTTTAACCACTGTTTTTTAACTATTATTTTAAATCGTCAACATTCTAATTGTCAACATTTATTATCATCTATTAAACTACGATACTACCCTTTCATATCCCAGCCCAAAACTTTCTTCCATTTTTGTTTTTGGCCACTGCCACTGGGGAGTGAGAATGCTGATCTTCTCTTCCTGGAACACGCTAAGCTGCTGGGGAGATAGGTCGGCTACCTCCTCTCCCTGGGCCCTGCTTTGTTGCTGGGGAGAGAGGTCGGCTGCCTCCTCTCACTGGGCCTTGCTTTGTTGCTGGAGAGATAGGCTAGCTACCTCTTCTACCTGGAACTTTTTCTGCTGCTGGGGAGAGAGGTCGTCTACCTCCTTTCCCTGGAACTGGCTCTGCTGCTGTGGAGAGAGGTCAGCTACCTCCTCTTCCTGGAACTGGTTCTGCTGCTAGGGAGAGAGGTTGGCTACCTCCTCTCCCTGGAACTGGCTCTGCCGCTGTGGAGAGAGGTCGGCTATCTCTTCTCCCTGGAAACCACTCTGTTGCTGGGGAGATAGGTCAGCTACCTCCTCTTCTTGGAACTGGCTCTGCATGTTGGGGAGAAAGTTTGGCTACCTCCTCTCCCTGGGCCCTGCTTTGTTGCTGGGGAGAGAGGTTGGCTACCTCCTCTCACTGGGCCCTGCTTTGTTGCTGGGGAGAGAGGCTAGCTACCTCCTCTCCCTGGAACTGGTTCTGCCTCTGGGAAGAGAGGTCAGCTACATCCTCTCCCTGGAATTGACTCTCCTGCTGTGGGGAGAGGTCGGCTACATCCTCTCCCTGGAAACCACTCTTCCGTTGGGGAGAGAGGTCATCTACCTCCTCTCCCTGGAACTGACTCTGCTGCTGCAGGTGCTGGGCAGAGGTCAGGGGTGCTCTGCCCTGTGGCCATCTCTTCTACAGGAGGCTCACCAGTCTGTCCCTCCTAAGATTAAAGACTATTAAATTATCAATCTCTGGAGCCTGTGGCTGTGTAGAGAAATCGACTACCTCCTCTCCCTGGGACTCAAGAGATATCACAGGTGCTGAGCAGAGGCTATTGGTGCCCTGCCTTGTTGCCAGTCCTTCTACTGGTGTGGCAAGCTCAGGGCCAGGCTGCTGATCGTGATCTAGCAGCTCATGGTAGCTCATTACTGGTTGCCACTCCTCTGAGGAAAAGTCCTATAAATCCTTGATCGCTGCACCATAGCCCTCTGCAGGCTCTGAGGCATGCTGCTAAACAAGATCTTACAGCCTTTATATGCCTTTTCTAGCTCCCACTCATGCGCAGCTAGGTAATCAAGATCGTCCCTCAGTCCACGTACTTTTGTAAGGTTCAGACTCAGCTCTCTGTGTTCCACTATTTCCTCCTGACACCACTCTGCTGTACTCCAGCAGTGGGGGTCCTGTGTGAGACTTTCAAATAGCAATCCTGGGCCGCCGTAATCATAGCCCTCTGTAGGACCATCCGTCTCCATCTCCGGACACACCTGGGCCGCATACCACCGCAGTGCCTGGTAACCTTCATCCACCTCCATCTCTGTCTGGGCCAACCCGTCCAATTTGGCCATCCATTCCTCCCAGGTCTGCTTTCCCAGGAACCGCATTCGTAGATCCATCTGGAGCCAATATTGCTGCTTTGGAGTAGGAAGGGACTTCCCCTGGTAGTCCTGTTCGAACTGGAGAGCCTCGTTCCAGTGTTTCCGTCGAACCATATGCTTCCAGGCCAGTTTGCCCTCTGCCAAGACAGGGCCATCAAACTGGGCCAGCACTGCCTGCAATCTCCACTGGAATTCAGCCTCCATTTCCATCAAGGTTCCACTGGTAGTTTGGAACTGCTCCATAAGGAGGAAGCAGATCCCACCGCTGCCAGCCAATTGTAGTGGGTCTCGGTACCCCAGACTGGGTATACCCGCTAAAGTCAGCTTCCTCCCACCAAACGCCAACCCATGAGCCTCCACTGGATACCGCCGCTATTAGAATAACAGCCGCGGCAAGTTGTTATAGCTACCCCCAATAACATTAGCCAAAACTGAATGTGTGAGGGTCAAAATAGGAACTGCTTTATTGCACAGAAAACACAGCTTTTATACATCTCCAACAAAGCGGGGTAGTTACCACATAATCAATAGAAACAAATATTATACAATGAGACAAACATCAGACAATGGTTAGTTAAAAAAATTCTGATCACATCCTGACTGACACAATAACAGAAAGACACTTCACACAACAGGGGGGTCCCAGCATTAGAGAAGGAGGTTTCAATCAGCTCAAACATTCTGAGTCTCTGAGTCTAGGGAGTTAGATTGCAGCAGACAATGCTGGATTGGGCTGTCACCTTATACTCCAACAAAACACAGGAATCTTCAGGCCCCTTCAGTTCTCAGAGTCTCTGGGAATTCATGGAATCCAGGGTAAAAGTACTCCAACTGTACCCTGGACACCCGCCTCCCAAATCATAGAATCCCCTCAAGTTCCAGGGTCCATAGTCGGTGGGGAGGAGGCTGGCCTGCATTCCTCTCCAAGTACAAAAGTAATGGAAGCTTCCGTTACAAGGGGTTAATAGGTTTAGTTAGTGTCAGCGATGACAGGGAACTGCGGTTTAGGGGTTAATAGGTTTAGTTCGTTTTGGCGATGTTTGGGAACTGTGGTTTAGTGGTTATTAGGTTTAGTTAGTGTTGGTGATGTTTGAGAATGGAGGTTTAGAAGTTAATAGGTTTATTTAGTTTTGTCGATGTCGGGGAACTGCGGTTTAGGGATTTATAGGGATTAATAGGTTTAGTTAGTGTTGGTGATGTTTGGGAACGGCGGTTTAAGGGTTAATAGGTTTATTTAGTGTTTAGTTAGTGTCGACGATGTTGGGGAATGGCGGTTTAGTGGTTAATAGCTTTATTTAGTGTTGGCGATGTGGTGGGGAGTGCGGTTTAGGGGTTAATAGGTTTAGGTAAAGTTGGCGATGTCGGGGGGAAATTATTTATTTAACTAATCAAAACGAAACTAAACAAAAAATTTTAGCGTTGCACATGTCTAATTATTAGCCATTATGTTTGTATAATATATTCTTAAAAAGTTACATGAAAGTTTACATTTTATAAGTTTATTTTTTTAAACAGCGGGCAAACGGAAGCAAATTGCCTAAACTGACACGCTAGGAGAGCTGGTATAAACGTTGCTATGGGCAACCAGTTCCTCTTGTAGCATGTCAGTCAGTGTTCACTTTGATCCTCTGACAACATACTGTTGCGTGCGCACTCCAGCATCTGATCAGCAAGACGATGCTGATTGGACATGGGAGGAGAGAGGGGGTGGAAACGCCCATTTCTAGGGGCGTTTTGGAAATGATTGTGGAGGGAATATTTTACCTACCTTGAGGCACAATTTAGGGTATTAGAAATACTAATTTAAAGAAAAGAAACTAGGCGATTCAATTAAAAATAACACATCATTTAAATGTGTATAAATTAGGTTAGTTTATAATGGATCTTTAATATACTCCAGCAGGTAAAATGGATCATGGGGAACAAAGTAAGGGGAGAAATCATGGCAAATAATTTACCTTCAAAAATATCAATTTACTTTATTAGTGAAAATTGCCGACAAAAAAATGTTTCAAATATTTTGTTTGCTTTTGCTGACACCTATCTATGCTAATCATTTTTTAATTTGCTACAGACATCACTTCCTGGTACATACCATCTTAATAAAATGTTGCCAAATTAATTTAGTACGGGAAAGGTGAACCGGCTCTAGTTACCAAAATAACTAATAAAATAGTTACTCACTTCAGGAAATTAATGGTTGGCATTAAGTAAAAACTTGTACCAATGCCAAGGTCTGTATAATCTGAAGAAACATGGAGAAAACAAATTACTGAACAGAGCTCAAATAACCACTGTGTGTAATCCTCTGTTGTTTTACAAACTGAGTGACTAAAGCACCCACTGTAGGTAACAGTAATTAGTATCCACTGATTCACATTACTGACTACTAACTGTTATTCACTCACAGTGGGACTTTAATTATATAGGCATATGCAAAGTGCTGTTTTGAGTGCTGAATTATAAATATCCCTTCTCTGCAGCCTGGATTAAGAAAAGTGTCTCTTTTTCAGCATAGAAAACACAGCTAAGTGTAATAACATAATATATTTTGAAAAGTCATACCAAGATAATATAGCTACAGTGTGCACAGTTATAATTTGAAATGCAACAGAGGATTATTAGTGATCTCAATATACATCACTGGCTTTGAACACAGTACATGGAACAAGGAAAAGTGTATTGTAGATTGAGTTCTTTATAGACGGTGGCTTATTAAAAGGCCAATATACTGTAAAATTGGTTTCCCATTAATATGTTTCTATGCCAGCAGCAGAGTATAAAATGTATGAAAATTGCTCCTTTAATTTCATTTTTGTATATGAAATACCTGGTTTGGTTCATTCACACCATGAGGCCTATTAATCAAGCAGTCAACCGCAAATACGCTGGAATTCCGCAGCGTAATTGTGGCGAGCCTGATTCCCCCGAGTTGAAATTTGTGACGTAACATACGATCCGCCGGTCTCAGTCCGACACAGATCGATGCTTACATCATTACAGATGTTCGGAATACAAATTCGGCACTATGTGACTACTTTTGCAAGTTATCAAACTTCTAACAGGTACGCTCGCCACTATTCCGGCCCAGCGTACATGCTTTTCAATCCGCTGCCCTGGAGGCGGCAGATGCCATAGGAATCAATGGGAGTCTGAAAGCAAGGAAAGCTTATGTTCGCTGCTGCCCGATATCCCATTGATTCCTATGGGAGAATAAAAGTTACGTTTACACCTAACACCCTAACATAAGCCCTGAGTCTAAACACCCCTAATCTGCTGCCCCAACACCGCCGCTACCTACATTATACTTATTAACCGCTAGTCTGCCGCCCCAACATCACCGCCACTTACATTATACTTATTAACCCCTAATCTGCCACCCCGGCACTGCCGCCACCTACATTATACTTATTATCCCCTAAATTGCCGCCCCGACACCGCCATAAACTAAATTAACCTATTAACTCCTAAATCTAACAACCCCTTAACTTTACATTAAATATTAACTCATCCCTATCTTATAATAAATTAAAACTTACCTTTAGATTTAAATTAAACTATATTAAACTAATAATTAACCTACCCTAACTGTTATACTAAGATTACATTAAACTATATTAAACTATTAATTAACTTACCTTAACTATTAGACTAAAATTACAATAAACTATATTAAACTTATAATTAACCTACCCTGTTATACTAAAATTACATTAAACAACAAAATAAATTAACTATATTACATATTTAAAAACCTAACCCTACTCAAATAATTTTAATCTACTATTAAAAATTACTAAATTACACAAAATAACAAACACTAAGTTACAAAAAACTAACAACTAAGTTACACAAAATAACAAACACTAAGTTACACAAAATAAAAAAATAATTTATCAAATATTTAAACTAATTACACCTAATCTAAGAGCCCTATGAAAATAAAAAAGCCCCCCCAAAATAAAAAAAAAACCTTAGCCTACAATAAACTACCAATGGCCCTTAAAAGGGCCTTTTGCGGGGCATTGCCCCAAAGAAATCAGCTCTTTTACCTGTAAAAAGCAAAACAAATACCACCCAACAGTAAAACCCACCACCCACACAACCAACCCCCCAAATAAAAACCTAATTTAAAAAACCAAAGCTCCCCATTGCCCTGAAAGGGGCATTTGTATGGGCATTGCCCTTAAAAGGGCATTTATCTCTTTTTCCTTGCCCAAACCATAATCTAAAAATAAAACCCACCCAATAAACCCTTAAAAAAAAAACTAACACTAACCCCTGAAGATCCACTTACAGATTCTGAAGACCCGACATCCATCCTCAACGAAGCCGGCAGAAGTCTATTAGATTAGGTGTAATTAGTTTAAATATTTGATATATTATTTTTTATTTTGTGTAACTTAGTGTTTGTTATTTTGTGTAACTTAGTTGTTAGTTTTTTTGTAACTTAGTGTTTGTTATTTTGTGTAACTTAGTTGTTAGTTTTTTGTAACTTAGTAATTTTTAATAGTAGATTAAAATTATTTGAGTAGGGTTAGGTTTTTAAATATGTAATATAGTTAATTTATTTTGCAGTTTAATGTAATTTTAGTATAACAGTTAGGGTAGGTTAATTATTAGTTTAATATAGTTTATTGTAATTTTAGTCTAATAGTTAGGTTAGGTTAATTAATAGTTTAATATAGTTTAATTTAAATCTAAAGGTAAGTTTTAATTTATTATAAGATAGGGATGAGTTAATATTTAATATAAAGTTAGCGGGTTGTTAGGTTTAGGGTTAATAGGTTAATTTAGTTTATGGCAATGTGGGGGGCTGGCGGTTTAGGGGTTAATAGGTTTAGTAAGTGGTAGTGATGTGGGAGGCCAGGGGTTTAGGGGTTAATAACTTTATTTAGTTGTGGTGGGCTCTGGGAGCGGAGGGATAGGGGTTAATACATTTAGTTAGTTGCAGCGGTGTCGGGGAGTGGCAGAATAGGGGTTAATAAGTTTATTAGAGTTGCGGTGGGCTCCGGGAGCAGCGGGATAAGGGTTAATAACTTTATTTAGTTGCGGGGGGTCTGGGAGCAGCGGTATAGGGGTTAAACACTTTAGTATAGTGGCGGTGTTTAGTGACAGGGTATAAATAAAGCTGTGAAAAAGCTGAATAGCAGCGAGATCAATGACTGTTTAGTTAACAACAGTCCGCTGCTCATCGCCCCGTACTTGGTGCACAGCTTTTTGACAGCTTTTTATATAAATATGGAGAGCGTATTCAGGTCCGCGGCCGCAATGTTAGGCGATCTCAGGCGAGCGTATTGGTGCCGTCGAATGCAGCACAGTTGACGGCTTTATAAAAAGGCCTCCATAACTCATTTACTGCTAGATTACGAGTGGTGCTTAGTAATATTGTTTTTTTCCTTGCTTTTTGTGTGCAACGCAAATAGAGTGTGTATTACGAGTTGAAAGCCTTTCTCAAGACTGAGTCTTGAGAAAGGCCTAGATAAGGTCGAAAAGTGTTGACCAAGAGCTGGTAAGCATATCTCTAATCCTCAAACCTTTTCTCATACATATTACACTATTAGTATTTATGTTTTTAGGACTTTGAGACTTAATTGAGGGACCAATTGGATCCAAAGACAAGGATTCTCACCCCCAAGAACAAGAAGCTTCTCTTCACCAAGAGATTTCATTATTCACTTATGGGAGACACTTTGAAAATGACACAGTAACTTTTACTACCGGGATTTCACTTGGATTCTCACCATCAAGAAACAAGGTTATTCTTAAATTACTTTACCCTACAAATATTGTCAACAACCCATTATTGGATTATAATTCTTTTGTGCACATTTTTTCAAATTTACTTTTTTCACTAACTTCCGGCTATATTACGAGTTTTGCGTTAGAGGCTATGCGGTGCTAATGAGCAGTTTATGCTCACTTCTTACTTACAGACAGCGTTGGTATTACGGGTTATTATAAACCCGGCATTAACCGCAAAAAAGTGAGCGTAGAGCAAAATTTTGCTCCACATCTCACCTCAATAGCAGCACTGCTTACGTTAGCGGTGAGCTGGCTAAACGTACTTGTGCACGATTTCCCCATAGGAATCAATGGGGGAGAGCCGGCTGAAAAAAACCTAACACCTGCAAAAAAGCAGCGTTTAGCTCCTAACGCAGCCCCATTGATTCCTATGGGGAAAATACATTTATGTCTACACCTAATACCCTAACATGAACCCCGAGTCTAAATACCCCTAATCTTACACTTATTAACCCCTAATCTGCCACCCCCGACATCGTCGACACCTGCATTATATTATTAACCCCTAATCTGCCACTCCGGACACCGACACCACCTACATTATATGTATTAACCCCTAATCTGCTGCCCCCAACATCACCAACACCTACATTATAGTTATTAACCCCTAATCTGCCACCCCCAACGTCACCGCCACTATATTAAAGTTATTAACCCCTAAACCTAAGTCTAACCCTAATACCCCCCCTAACTTAACTAAAATTTAAATAAATCTAAATAAATATTCCTATCATTTAATAAATTATTCCTATTTAAAACTAAATACTTACCTATAAAATAAACCCTAAGCTATCTACAATATAACTAATAGTTACATTGTATCTAGCTTAGGGTTTATTTATATTTTACAGGCAAGTTTGTATTTATTTTAACTAGGTAGAATAGTTACTAAATAGTTATTAACTATTTAATAACTACCTATTTAAAATAAATACAAAAGTACCTGTAAAATAAAACCTAACCTAGTTACACTAACACCTAACACTACTCTATAATGAAATAAATTAACTAAATCAAATACAATTAAATACAATTAAATTCAATTATTTAAAGTACAAAAAAACAAAAACACTAAATTACAGAAAATAATAAACAAATTACAAGAATTTTAAACTAATTACACCTAATCTAATCCCCCTAAAAAAATAAAAAAGCCCCCCAAAATAAAAAAAAGTCCTACCCTTGGGTGGGAGGGGTACACATGTTGACAGCGATACTACTCTCATATGTCATTGTATGTAACAGCAAATGCTTAAACTCAGACAGAATGATTGACATGACTGCTAAGCTTAACTTCATCTCTGTATCAAAGCGATATATGTAATATTGCTTCTCACATGTAACTTGTCCATTTGAATCATGCTGTGTGTGTGTACTCTGTTCCACCTAATAAAAAAATGATATTTAAAGAAAAGAAAAAAAAAGTCCTACCCTACACTAAATTACAAATAGCCCTTAAAAGGGCCTTTTGCGGGGCATTGCCCCAAAGTAATCAGCTCTCTTACCTGTAAAAAAAAAGTACAAATCACCCCCCCCAACATTAAAACCCACCACCCACACAACCAACCCTACTCTAAAACCCACCCAATCCCCCTTAAAAAAACACTTACCCCTTGAAGATCACCTTACCGGGAGACGCTTCACCCAACCGGGCCAAAGTCCTCAACGAAGCCGGGAGAAGTCTTTATCCAAGCCGGGCGAAGTGGTCCTCCAGACGGCAGAAGTCTTCATCCAGACGGCATCTTCTATCTTCATCCATCTGGCGCGGAGCGGGTCCATCTTCAAGACATCCAACACGGAGCATCCTCTTCATCCTACGGCTCTTCTGGTATGAAGGTTCCTTTAAATGACGTCATCCAAGATGGCGTCCCTTCAATTCCGATTGGCTGATAGAATTCTATCAGCCAATCTGAATTAAGGTAGAAAAAATCCTATTGGCTGATGCAATCAGCCAATAGGATTGAGCTGGCATTCTATTGGCTGATTGGAACAGCCAATAGAATGCGAGCTCAATCCTATTGGCTGATTGGATCAGCCAATAGGATTGAACTTCAATTCTATTGGCTGATTGCATCAGCCAATAGGATTTTTTCTACCTTAATTCCGATTGGCTGATAGAATTCTATCAGCCAATCGGAATTGAAGGGACACCATCTTGGATGAGTCATTTAAAGGAACCTTCATTCGAGAAGAGCCGTCGGATGAAGAGGATGCTCCGCGTCGGATGTCTTGAAGATGGACCCGCTCCGCGCCGGATAGATGAAGATAGAAGATGCCGTATGGATAAAGACTTCTGCCCGTCTGGAGAACCACTTCGCCCGGCTTGGAGGACTTCGGCCCGGTTGGATGAACACGTCTCCCGGTAAGATGATCTTCAAGGCATTAGTGTTAGGTTTTTTTAAGGGGGGATTGGGTGGGTTTTAGAGTAGGGTTGGTTGAGTGGGTGGTGGGTTTTAATGTTGGGGGGGATTTGTACTTTTTTTGTACAGGTAAAAGAGCTGATGGCTTTGGGGCAATGCCCTGCAAAAGGCCCTTTTAAGGGCTATTTGTAATTTAGTGTAGGGTAGGGCTTTTTTATTTGGGGGGGCTTTTTTATTTTTTTAGGGGGATTAGATTAGGTGTAATTAGTTTAAAATTCTTGTAATTTGTTTATTATTTTCTGTAATTTAGTGTTTTGTTTTTTGTACTTTAGATAATTTTATTTAATTTATGGAATTAATTTAATTATAGTGTAGTGTTAGGTGTAATTGTAACTTAGGTTAGGTTTTATTTTACAGGTACTTTTGGATTTATTTTAGCTAGGTAGTTATTAAATAGTTAAAATAAATACAAACTTGCCTGTAAAATAAAAATAAACCATAAGCTAGCTACAATATAATTATTAGTTATATTGTAGCTATCTTAGGGTTTATTTTATAGGTAAGTATTTAGTTTTAAATAGGAATAATGTAGTTAATGATAGTTATTTTATTTAGATTTATTTAAATTATATTTAAGTTGGGGGGGTTAGACTTAGATTTAGGGGTTAATAACTTTAATATAGTGGCAGCGACGTTGGGGGCGGCAGATTAAGGGTTAATAAATGTAGGTAAGTGTCGGCGATGTTAGGGACAGCAGATTAGGAGTTAATAATATTTAACTAGTGTTTGCGAGGCGGGAGTGCGGTGGTTTAGGGGTTAATATATTTATTATAGTGGCGGCGATGTCCGGTTCGGCAAATTAGGAGTTAAAAATTTTATTTTAGTGTTTGTGAAGTGGGGGGGCCTTGATTTAGGGGTTAATATGTAGTTTATGGGTGTTAGTGTACTTTTTAGCACTTTAGTTAAGAGTTTTATGCTACGGCGTTGTAGTGCAAAACTCCTAACTACTGACTTTTAAATGCGGTACCAGTCTTGACAGGAGAGGGTCTACCGCTCACTTTTGGTCAGACTCGTAATACCGGCGCTATGCAAGTCCCATTGAAAATATAGGATACGCAATTGATGTAAGTAGATTTGCGGTATTTCTGAGTCTGGCCAAAAAAGTGAGCGGTACACCTGTACCTACAAGACTCGTAATACCAGCGGGCGCTAAAAAGCAGCGTTGGGACCGGCCAACGCTGCTCTTTAAGCCTAACGCAAGACTCGTAATCTAGCCGTTCATTTTTTAATTTTTTAATTTTTCACATTTTTTTTTCATTTTTCTACTTCAATTTTCATAATTTTTTTCATTGATTATTTTTCATTCATTATTGTTGTTAACAAATTGCACTTAGTTAATCCAACTCTGGTTTGACCACTAATTGACACATATTTGACCACTCATTGTTTTGTTTGCATTCCTCACTAACACTTTGCTAAGGGGTATCATCCGCCAACCCCAATGCGGGTAGCCCATTGATACACTCGGACTATCTGTATCTTTATTATTATTATTATTATTATTATTATTATTATTATTATTATTATTACCATTTGTGACTACCTGGTTATCACTGTTAATTATTTGGGATCCCAAGCATTATTTTCATTGACACAGATATCATGACACCCCATTACTGTTCAATCCTCTGTTGCTCACACTACGAACAGACTCACATCGTTACAGTTATCTCAACACGATTCAGAACATATTGAGGCTTTTTCCTCACTTATTTTCTAAGAGAGACCCTCAATCTGCAGAACTCACGCATATCTCAATGGCCAAAATTAGACATTAACATTCCAACTGTCTGATTACATTGTTTAATTTTATAAAATTGGTTTAGTGTATTTGTGGATCCACAATTTTATTATGTATTCTTAATTTGTGTATATGTCATTTTTATTGCTCCACGGTTTAACCTAAACGAACACATAAACTTTTTATTTCAATTGCCATCTCATGTCAAGTTTGTAACCAAGAACACCAGATAGAGGCATCCTTCACTTCCATTAGAGGTCCCCTATCGCCTAGCCCTATTTGAGGTGCTCTGCACTCACATTTCCCAACATTCATTCCCCCAGACTAGCTAGATAGTCCATAGTCAGAGCTCATAGGTGCATTCTCTCTCGGTGCTACATCTCCATAAAACCAATAGATTAATCTCCTAACAACCCCCATACCTGTATGGGGGTTGATTAGGTGATTAGGTTAGAGCAGCTATGGGGTTAATAGTGCATTTATCTACACATTATTTTAAAATTATGCATTCTGATGTATGATGCATATTCTTTTTACTATTGTATATAAATGAACATGTATTTATTTTTTCTTGTTGTGTTTTTTATTTTAAATATAACTATATATTTTAAAATGTATTTTCATGTTATAAAAGGCATGAGTGTTACAATTGTTTTATTGCATAACAGGCATGCAGTTATGTGATACTATAATTATAATGCAACTATATTTTATAACATAAATATCTATTTTAAAAATATATTTTTATTTACAATAATAAATATATCAAGCAAGAATATCTACATTTTGATTTATATATCTAATATTTAAACTAATATGAATTATACATGACCATGCCTTTTATTTCAAAGATTGTAGATATAATGTAGTCAGGCCTTGCATTGATATTCAATGTTTAAACAGTTATGCATGTATATTGCATAATGGTTTAAGTATTCCATATAAATTAAACATTTACGTTAACTTGTGTTTATTAGTGATAACATAGATATATATTAATATGTATTTATGTTATAGTAGTCAGTATCATTAAATTATATTTTTACATAATAGGCATGCCGTTATGTAGATCTATAATATTATACTTTAATTAGAAATAATAAATACACAAATCAACACTAATAAGATTTTAATTTATATACAAATTTTTAAACATTATGCATTCTACATAACAATGCCTCATTTAAATATTAAATATATATGTGTAGGACCTTAGCTTCTACAGTTTGTTTTAGGTTATGGCAGATTAGGGGGTCAATGTTTAATTGATAAGCATAGTAATGTACAATGCATATTGTTGAAGGTATTGTAGATATCTTAAAAGGGATTTAATGGTTGCTTAATATTATTTGAAACATAAAAATATATTTTTAAATATATATTTATGTTTAAAACAATAGCAAGCAACCATTTAATCATTTCAATATATCTGCAATACTTTAAATAATCAACATTGTACATGACAATGCATATTTTGTCATGTGGTAAACACAGGAGGACCGGCAAAACCTCTCCGGTCTATCTGGGCTCCTGGAACTCAGCGCCAGGCCAGAATTAAACCCCGGTCTACCACTTCTTAAAAGGGGTGTCGATCGAGTAGGCACCTCTTTTTTTCTATACATTATTCCAGGGGTGTCGATCGAGTAGGGTGCAAAGGATTAAGTCTGTCTTTTAGTATGTTGTCAGCAATTTGATGAGGCACCTAGGGATACCGCTTGTTTGGGGATACTACCCTCTGGGAGGAATTAGGGGACCGGATTTGTAGTGTTCCCCATTCTCCCAGAAGGTAGCACCCCAAACAACCCAATCAGTCTTGGAAACCCAAGACTGATTGGGTTTCCAAGAAGACTTAGATTGTTCCTGCTTGGAAGAAGAAGGGGAAGACTTTCCTCTAAAGTTACGAAAGGAACGGAAATTACTCTGATGTCCTTTAGGCCTATTCTTCTTATCTTGAGGTAGAAAAAAAACATTTCCACCTGTAATATTAGAGATAATTTCTGCCAAACCGGGTCCAAACAAGATTTTGGCCTTGTAAGGAATCGCCAGATACTTGACTTTAGAGGAAATGTCCGCAGACCAGGATTTCAACCATAACGCCTTGCGGGCTAGGACAGCGAAACTAGAAGTTTTAGCTCCTAATCTAACAACATGTAAAATGGCATCTGCAATAAAGGAATTGGCCAACTTAAGAGCTTTAATTCTATCTTGAATTTCATCCAAGGAAGTCCCTACTTAAAGAGAATCAGACAAGGCGTCAAACTAATAAGATGCCGCACTAGTCACAGTGGCAATACACACTGCAGGTTGCCATTGGAGACCTTGATGAACATAAATCTTTTTCAAATAAGTCTCCAGCTTCTTGTCCATCGGATCCTTAAAAGAGTGTAACGCTCGTGGGATACTCCTTTATCAGACCAAACTCAGCCAGTAGTCTTGTTATCCTAGCGTTGAGCTGGAATGATAGGGAATATCCCTGAGCAGAGAAAGTTAATGAGATGAGGAAGGCGGCACTCACCACAGGCAGGACAGTCCCCAGCGGCAACAGCAGAGCAGTCCAAGGATGAACCACTAGAATGGTCAGGCAGGCAGGGTCTGGCAACAGTAAAGCAGTCCAAGATAAACCACTAGAATAGTCAGGCAGGCAGGGTTTGGCAACAGTAAAGCAATCCAAGGGCACACCACTAGAATGGTCAGGCAGGCAGGGTTTGGCAACAGTAGAGCAGTCCAGCAGAGTAAGGGTTAAGGCAGGTAGAGTAGTCAGACAGGAAGGTTCAGCAACAGCAATTAATCCAGCAGTTTAAGGGTTATGGCAGGTAGAGTAGGCAGGCAGGTTCAGTAACGATATGAGGCACAAGAAAGAATGATATGTCACACCCAGGAGCACACAAAGTAACACCTATACTTGGGCAGTGACAGATCGTTCTTCAAAGATTTAACTAGGCGCAGATTCACGCCACTGAGGTCCGCCCGGCATCCGGAGCATGCGGCGATGACGTCAGCGCCGCACGCATCTGGAGCTGACACTGCCCCTATCAACAGCAGGGAAGGAGACGCTGCACCCTTGCAACGGCTAGAGCGGCGCGGCGTGACAAAGAGCAGCTATCCTCAATAGGAATAGTGGTTCTCTTTTAAGGAGAGTGGAAATGGCCCCTTCAACTTTGGGTACAGTATACCAAGGGTCTTTAATGGAGTCCTCGACAGGAAACATTTTCTTAAAAATGGGAGACGGGAAAAAAAAGACACCCCTGGTTTCTCCCATTCCTGTGAGATAATCTCCCTAGCATGGTCCGGCACAGGAAAAACCTCTGAAGTGGAAGGTTCATCAAAGAAACTATTACGTTTACTAGATTTCTTAGGAATGACAACGACAGGGGTATCGGAGTCATCTAAAGTAGCTAAAACCTTCTTTAACAATACACAAAGGTGTTCAAGCTTAAATCTGAAGGATACCACCTCAGTCTCAGAAGAAGGAATTATACTGAGATTTCACCCTCAGAAAGTCCTGATGTATCTTCCTCATCAGACTTATGAGAAAGGGCAACTTGAGAAGCAGAACTGAGGACAGGCACCTTACTTTCTTGATTTCTAGATTTCCTCTTGTGTTTTCCCTGTAATCTGGGAATGGCAGCTAATGCCACAGATACCGCTGAAGATACCTGGGCAGCAATTTCTGCGTTTAATTAAACTCCACTAGGAGGTATAAAGGAACCGCAGGGCACTGCATGTGATGCCATTGCGGCTTGGGACGTAGCAGGAGAAAGCTGAGGTATTATTTTAGCAGCATCATCCTGAGAGAAATTAGTCTTAAAAAATTAAAATTTATTTTGCAAGGTTTTCTTGACACATGAAGAACAAAATTGCATAGGAGCTGCGATTTGTGCATCTAAACACAATAAGCATGAATTCATGAGAGCAGGCTCTTGCTCCATATCAGACATGTTGTGAAACAGTAAATAAACTTGTACAAATACGTTTCAAAGATTTTTTATATTCAATTAAAATAAGCCAAGGAAAAAATACACTTTAAATTTTATCCCAAATTAGGATCAATCCCCAGCTAAAATTTTGTGAGAAAAGTTAAGAAAAAAACATTTAATAAACATTAAATGTACTCCTGCTGGCCAGGAGTAATATTCCCAACAGTAATTACTGAAGCCGTGGACTCACCATATCTTAGGAAAGAAATAAGGCTTTTTTTAAAAAAATATTTCTCCAGTGTAGGATCCTCCCTTATCCCCCAACTTCCTTGATCCCTCCCCACCAGACAGCTCTCTAAACCTCCCCTCTCTGACTGTTAGGCACCATGTTAGGTACTGGCAGCTGTCTGCCAGTACCTATAAAACGTTTTTTTTTTTAATCAAATCTTTTTTATTTTTTTATATAAATATAAGGCAGTGTATGCCCCCACCTTCCCCACCCACAATCTTTATTTAGGGGGGCCCCCACACCCCCAGATTCGCTTTTCTGTAGCGTAGCTGCCCCATCCCTCCATGTCCCTTTGTTTTTCTGTTCCATAGCATAGGGCCCCTCCCACTTCCGCTCCCTCCCGCCTCCCCTGCTGGGCCGCCCACCCGCCACCCGACTTCCACCCACACCTCCCGGCAGCTCCAGCAGAAGATCGTTACAGACTATTACACACAGAGTGTCACCGTCTGTAACGATCAGGCATCTAACCTCATATGGAGGCGGAGCACTGATCACGCTCCGGCTCCATATGCGGCAGATGCCTGAAGCTTCAGGAGCTCCAGCTCTTGGCTGTAACTTAACAGCCAAGAGTGCTGGAGCATCCTGAAGCGACGACGTATATCTACATTGTGCGGTACGATAGCCAAAGTAACGCACAGCGTATATATATACGTCGGATTGGGTGAAGGGATTAATACTCTGTACTGTTATGAAAAACATGTGGCCCTGCCACCTGACCCATGCAATCATCCAATGAGAGATGGGCCCTTTGTTTGTTTAAGGTCATCTGTGGTTATAAGTCCGTACAAAAACTGAATGGGTCACGTGACAAATTTCTAATAGGGACAGAATAAGCACATTTTAAAATAAAATGCCCTTAGATTCTGTTCTGACAGTAATTCAAGATTTTCTTTTATTATGAGCATTTTAAACTATGTTTATTTGAAACTAATCCCCGCCCCTACCCATCTCCTAATTTGTTTTAAGTAATTTGCATGGGTTCCTTACAAAAAAAAGTTTAAATATGTGTGTAAAAGCAATGAGAGACACACAACTAAAAATAGCTCTAGCACAGGGGTGTGAAAATGTCTTAGCAGTGAAAGGGTAAAATTGATTGTTCTCTCTCTCTATTTTATGTTTCTTTAATCAAATACAAGCTCAAAGAAGGATACCATGAGCACTTTGTAATCTTTTACCCTCAGCTATAAATCTGTATAAATCTGTATGACCCTAACTCAGGGTATATTGTACACACAAGAGTTACAAATAGCGTTGTTGTCTCTGCTATATTTACATAATTGGCAGTATTGTATGAAGTACGTGACTGAGAAAATCACCTTATACTATTCATATTTTCATATACTCTTACTGTTTTTGTTACTAGAAATTGCTTAAAGGGACATAATACCCCAATGTCGATTCACTTGTAAGCTGACTAGAAAATATCATATGAACATCTCTATATAAAAAAATAAAGATATTTTACCTTCAAGTTACCTCCGTTGCCACATCCCATTGTAAAAGGTCTTTAAACATCCAATCAGGATGCTAGCCCTGGGACCTACAAGTGAGCATTCATCTGGCATGTGGAGATACAGTCAGATTATTTTCCTCCTGAGTTTAAGGAAGTTTATTATTTAGTCCTGTGAGATTTTGATGAAAAACAATTAAATCACAGTAAAGTACTGTTGGTTGCTAATTGGCTGTTTTCAGATGACAGCACTAATTCTGGTGAGCTGAGGAAATGTTGTGATATTTTATTATCATATTTTTACAGTTTTGATGTTTCACTTTCAAGTGATTTAGAATATTTGTTATGCTTCTATATTTTCTTCCTATAAGTTATTATTTAAAACGGACTATTGGTAATTATAAATCATGGTATTACAAATTAGATCACTGTTTACTTTTGTAATAATAACAATATTTTCTGGAGATTCTAAAATATATTTATTAGACATAATAAGAAATTATTTTATTATTTGAGTATTATAAAATTGCATCAAGGTTTACTCTTATCTGTTTAATAATGTATAAAATGTGTGCACATGTATTCATGTTTAAGAAATATAAATGTTTAGTTTATGATGTATAAAAATAATGAATCTCTTTTTTTTCTCTTTTTTCTTGATTATGGCCATACTCCAGTGAATTTTGGACTGAAAGCAAAAAAGAGTATTATCCATCCTCGGTCAGCATCTAGCAACAAGACCAGGTTTTCTTTGTCATCAGAGAAATCATATCCAAATGGCGTCCATATGTCACCAGCAAACAGCGGCTTTGAATCTTTTTCAAATGCATGTCCTCATGAAAAATCTGAGGATAATACCCACTCTTTAATCAATGATGATATTGAAAAGAAAGTTCATGTCAATAAGGATGGAAGTCTTTCAGTTGAGATGAAGGTTCGTTTTCGTCTATTAAATGAAGAAACGCTTCAGTGGTCCACTCAGATTAAAAAATCTAGCACTTTAGGCAAGGCAAAATGTGAACAACTTTGCTTAAGCAAAGAAGAAATCATGGAAGCAAAAAAAGAGGGAAACAGAGACATTTTTTCAGAATCGGATGACTCATTTTACCCTTGTGATGCTGAGTCATATAGTTCGAAGGTTAATGATGCAGAATTGGAAGACATGTTTTGTTCCCATTGCGGTATGCAGTGTCAGGATTATGATATTTGGAAAAACCCAATGCATGCCAATCAGGAGGAAGATTATGTCAAAAGAAGTACTTGGCAGACTAGATCATCTGCTTCTAGCACATCATCACTGTCCAAGTTTATGTACAATCAAAAGACATCTATAGATAGCCTTCATACAACATCTTCTGAAGAGTTCACAGACCACATTATAAATAAATCTGGAAGTTTTTCAGAAACCAGAGACAACAGTGAAACAATGGTTAGATACTCAGCTGTAAGCAGATGTACAAGCAAGAATAGCCATTCAACTGCTACTTCAAACATAGATATAAATGGAAATAATGAACATAAAAGCACACATGTTACCAAGTGTCAGTCATGTTCCAGCTTGAGGAGCCAAGGTTCTGTGCAAAATCTGTACCCTGTTAGAGAGAATTTTATAGAAAACCATTGTTTGAAAAGTCAAGGGGGAAGTTTCGAAGAATGTATCAATACATCATCACCAGTATGTTCCAATAGTGAATTGAATCAATTGATCTGTAAGCAAAGAGGAAGCATTATCTCCCAATCATCACTTCAATCTAAAAAAAGTAATAAGAGTTTGCATAAGAGAGGCAGTACTGATACACAAAGTATAAAATCAAGTATAAGCTGTAAAGAAGAAGAACAAGACACACAAGACATATCCAATAATCACAGCACATCCAAAACAAGTGTTGACTGTGTTGAACAATACAGCATTGACCATGCAGATCAATCAAGTACAAGCAACAGCATTAGCAAAATTATTGCTGATCAAGAACATGATGATTTTTTGTCAAATGGCATAACATCGACCACAGGACTTAGTGACTCTGAAAATAATTCTAATCAAGCTTCATCTTGCCCCAAACAGGCTAGAAATAAAGGAGGTATAAACACAAAGTACAGACAAGGTAAAGAACAAGGTTCAAATAGTTCTTACTCCTCACAAAATAGTGAAATTATATTACAAGAGAATAGATGTCTTGATCAATGTGAAATGCCAGAAAATCTTATATCTAACTCCCCAACTTATTCCAAAAGTACAAATGTAGAAAAATGTCAACAAAATCTTTCCTCTAATCAGTCACTTCAATCTATATCATCAGTAAGTGAATGTGCACTGGACCATATGGAAGATAAAACAATCCAAAATAGTCCTGATAGCATTGATGAGTCCTTTAAAGAGCATCACAAGGGCAACCAAGAAGAAGAGACAATACCAGTGATAGGAGTTGAAAACAATATTTCTTTTTCACGCTCCTTAAGTAAATCACCCTCAGTTGGTTCTAAATGCAATTGTGTCAGTTATCCTCAAGATAAAAGGCTCCATAGTACTAGTTCTCAAGTGTCATCAAATTTTGAAAAAAACAGTAAACATGGTACTGACAATGATTCACCTAAGAGCAGTTTAAGGTCATTCAGAAGTAAGAAACAGACTAATGTATGCCAGAAAGATAATCTATCAAGCAAAGCCTCAAGCTCTGAGACTAGCTGTGTTCATAGTCCTTCTCCACCGAAGGGAAAACCAACAAATAAACAACTAAGATTAACAAAATATAAATGTTCCAGTAGCAGTATGTGCAGTGACCCTGTGAAAGTCATAAATGGAGAAAAGCCTGATAGTGCAAGGTCTTCTACCCCTGAATCAAATATCATAGTTTCTTCAAAAGCTAGTACTGAGAAATACAAAAACCGAAAAACCACTGTCAGTAGCACTGAGGAAACATCAAATAATAAACGTAAAAATAGCTCAAGCTCTTCAAAAATATTGAGTAGTGAACTCATTCCATCAGCTTTACCAAATGTTACCTCTGAAGAGGTTGTTCATGAGTGGTTAAGCAAAATTTCTTCTGAAACAATGGTTGTTGAGTATGAGATGGAAGAATGCTCATCTAAAGCCTGCAATGAGGAACACAATAAAACTGAAAATTCTGAAATACCAAGAGAAACAGAAATGGAAAATACAAGCAAAGATTGCACAGCAGAAAAGCAAGATGACAGGCAAATCCATGATCAAACAACTGACATTCATAATGTTGATAAGACTGAGATAGATGCAAATTGTGAAGATGAAAAGAATGAACCTGTGGTACTGAATGAGGTTCAAACAAGTAATGTTAATTGTATTGCATCCACTGTTGATGCAATTGATGCTAAACAATCCCTCCCAAGTATTATAAACACATCTGTGCAGATAATGAAAGCTTTGATAAATCCTATGCAAGATTCAAAATTTGACCGGTCAAATAGTTTGCCTGAGGTATCACCTACAATGGGGAGAAAACTTAGCAATTCAGCTCAAGTTTTAATATCATGCCTTGCTAGTCTTCAACTTCTGGATGGAGGTTTAACAAATACCAAAGAAGATACAATTGATTTAAACAAAGCTACGTACCTTCAGTTGATAAACATTTTGCAGGCTTTATGGGTAGATGGTCCAACCAATAAATGTGTTTCAAATAATAATACTGGAAACCATGAACAATTGCCTTCTAAGCATTACTCTAGAGAAGATGAAATAACCCCTGTTTCATCTTCTGGAGTTGATGTCAACAGTGGTTCTGGGACCTCTGGGGATGGTAGTGTTGCTGGTGGTGGTGAATGTCCCATGGCAGGTGAAAAAGTAGAAGAGACCAATGTATTAACAACAACTGTGACTGCAGAAAACATCCCACCTTCCAAATCACAACCACTAGCTTTTAGAAGTTGTGATGCAGGCGATTCTGCAGACGTAATAGCAGCTACAATATGTGACAGTACTACTTGTCTTGATGAAACTGACTCAAGAAATGTGGATGAAAATATGAATGAGAAAACAATTGAAGATTACAACTGTAACATTTTACCATTTGAATCAAAAAGTAATATTGATGGATGTTTACTAAATGACAGCATTGCAGATATAAATGATGAATTAAAAGGAACAGTAGACATTCAGGAATACAGAAAAGATTCCATGAATATTCTTGCCTATAATGGAAACAATGCAGTATCTAATGGATGTAAATTGCAAGAGGCAAATGGTGTCAATTCTGAAAGTGATTCTCATTCCACTGTCAAGTCAACTAGTGATTCAACTGGTTTAAATGATCCTATCTATGACAAAGGGTCATTTGATGCTGACCCAATCTGGGTTTTAAAACTATTAAAAAAAATAGAGAATGAATTCATGGCCCATTATGTGGATGCTATGAATGATTTCAAAATCAGATGGAATTTAGAAAATAATGAAAATCTTGATGAAATGATTGGAGAGCTTAAAAATGAGGTTGGTCAAAGAATCCAAAGAAGTATCGGAAAAGAACTTAAAAAAATAAAAAAGAGGGCTGGGCAAAAGTTACCAAGTCCTCCAAATGAAAGTCCAAGGCGTAAATCATCTCTACAAGCTGAAGAGAGAAGAAAATACTTACAGACAATGCGTAAGAGATCGGTTTTGGAGAATAATATAAGAAGTGATACAAATGATATGTCCAGTGAAACAAATGAAGAAGATTTAACCTTTAGTGCATCGTTCGGAGATGATAGCAATGGGCAAGATAACGATAATGAATTCTGTCCATGCGAAACATGCATAAAGAAGAAACGGGCTTTAAAACTAGCAAAACCAAGAGAAATAGCAGCTGATGCTCCTATAATGCGGGCATTCGACCTTCAACACATCCTGAAGATGAAAAGAGACCATAATGAAATAAATCCAACTTTAGCAGAGACCAAAAAAGAACCAGTAGATATAGTCACCGAAAACAAATGTACAGATATGAACAAAGAAAATAAAAGTGAAGCTTACTCACAATGTAACTCTACTAAAGAAAGAATAAAGTCAAAAAATCCAAGTGAAGAAAAACAATCTGACCCAGAAAATAAAAAAGAAAACTGTACTATTGATAATCTTGTATGTGAGGAAGAGGAGAATGAAAAATATGATAATCCAGATATAAACTGTAAAACTAATTGTGAATTATTCGAGGAAACAGATATTACCTCCATAAATAATACAGAGAGGCCAACTAGTGCAAATGGAGATGTCAAAAGAGTAAGAACAGAATGTCTTATAGAAAATGAAAATCAAGAATTGTCTGATGAGGAGCAAAAACATAGTTCTTTAAAATTAAACGAAGACCATCAAGTGGGTGAAGACCCAATGCCAATGATTGAAAGTGAAGAAACAAAATACGGTTCAGAAGGTGGGAATGAGTCAACTGCCATGGAGGCAGAAGGGAATGTGCCAGAAGAATGCTTTGAAAATGAGGTTAATGATGAAGAAAATGAGATTACTAATTACAGTCAACATATTGAGGATGATGACAGTCAAGATGGAATAAAAGGTGGTTCATTGCTCCAAAAATCATACTTAGATCAGTGTTCTCTAACTCAGAATAATTTTGTTGAAAATACAGATGAAGAATGCAAAGAAATGAAAAATTCAGGAGAAACATCCCCAAATGGACAGTCCAACAACAGTTCAGAAAGTAAGCAATCACACATGTATCCCAGTAGTTCATCTGAGGAGGACAGAGACTCTCAGTGTACAAGTCCCTCTGGCACAAATACAAATCAGATTACAAGCAGCCCACACAGAAGCAACAAAGGAAGCTTTGATGAAAGTGACAATAAACTGAAAAATAATTTAGATGATGAAATCATTGAACAAGAAGATCTGGACTTTTAGGTTATTTTTTTTTTTAGATTTGGGCAACATATATATGTAAATAAAATACTTATGTTAAGAATTCTCATTAAATGAGGGTTCCAAAATTGTAACCTTTAGAAGTATTGACTTCTTAAAGGGACATGAACCCCCAATTTTTCATTTTAGGATTTAGATAGAACATACATTTATAAACATCTTTTCAATTTACTTCTGTTATCAATCTTGCTTCATTCTCTTGGTATTCTTTATTGGAGAAGCAGCTATGCACTACTGGGAACTAGCTGAACACATTGATAAGCCAATGAAAAGAGGCATGCATAGAAACATAGAAACATAGATATTGACGGCAGATAAGAGCCATAGGCCCAGCAAGTCTGCCCCACCTTACCTAACAGTATAAACGTATCTAGTTCGTAGGATAGCCCTATGCTTGTCCCATGCATTTTTAAAGTCCCCCACAGTGTTTGTTGCTACTACCTCTTGAGGAAGTTTATTCCATAAATCAATCACTCTTTCTGTAAAGAAGTGCTTCCTCAAATTACTGCAAGTGCAGCCACCAATCTTCAAGCTTCTGAGCCTATCTATGTATGCTTTTTAACAAAGGATACCAAGAGAACAATTCCAATGAGATAATATAAGTACATTGAAAGTTGTTTAGAAAGTTGTTTAGAATTGTATGCTCTATCTGAATAATGAAAGAACATTTTGTGGTTTCATGTCCCTTTAATAATGGATTGTGTATTATTTCCTGTACAGTAACTACAGCAACTTAAATATATTTAGATCATGGAGTGTACACGAGGGGAGAGGGAGCATATGCCTTTGTGCTGTCTCTATTTTGCATGTTTGGGAAATGAATACAACTTAAAGGAACATAAAAACTTTATTTATATAAAAAAAAAATAATAATACAAAAGGGAATCTCCTCTTTCACACATGGTAAGGCTCAGAAACCTTTCTGTGTCTGAAAATCGGAGATTAAAGTCTCCTCTTTTTATATAAAGTCATTTGAACCTCAAATGCTTGATATTAATATGACAATATTATAAAAAAATCATTCCACATTAGCTTTTTAGTGATTAAGGGGGGAAGGGTGCACAAACAAGGCAAAAAAATTAATAAATCTGTACCATGGGACCTCAAATTTGAAAGAGGAGATATGTCTATTAAATTAAAGGGTAACATGATTCTCTATGACATCATTGTATTTAAGCTAGGAAACTGTGCAACTTTTTCTACTAAATAATCAACAAATGCTTGAGTTGTCTCTGGTTATAAAAAGGAGTAATTTCTCACAGATCATGAGTCACATGACCCTCTAGATATCACATGGTACACGGGAAATAGTAATTCTTACTAGTTACAACATTGTAAATATATATTGTATTAGTTTGTTCATATTATTATTATGTTTTTTACATTTTTTTTGCCCCTATGCCAGTAAAACTCCTGCCCATGATTTGAATTGTATTACTGAAGTACATGAGAATTGCATAAAGAAAAAAGATAATATGCAATATATTATATTATATCTGCATATAGTATTATTATTATATTTTAGACCATACACAACCCATAGGGGCCGAATGATCAAAGTGCGAGCATGACCGCCACACATCGATAAATGCCGACAGCATACGCTGTCAGCATATATCATTGCACAAGCATTGCACAAGAAATGCTTGTGCAATGCGGCCCACTACAAGGGGTGTTAATCAACCCGATCATATCCAATCGGGCTGATTGCTGTCCGCCGCCTCAGAGGTGGCGGACGAGTTAAGGAGCAGTGATCTTAAGACTGCTGCTTCTTAACTCCTGTTTCCGGTGAGCCTGAAGGCTCACAGGGAAACAGATGCATTGGGGCCAATTGACAGCTTGATAAATCGGCCCCATAGTATCAACAGAATCTGCCATCTCCTTTTCTGGGATCCAAACTATATTTGTACTTTGGAACACAATGATGGGGCCCATTTATCAAGCTCCGAAACCCTGTCCTCCTGCTCTGATGAGGTGAACAGGAATCGCCACAATTCAACCCGATCAAGTACGATCGGGTTGATTGACACCCCCCTGCTGGCGGACCATTGGCCGCAAGTCTGCAGGGGGCGGCGTTGCACCAGCAGCTCTTGTGAGCTGCTGGTGCAATGCTGAATACGGAGAGTGTATTGCTCTCCGCATTCAGCGATGTCTGTCGGACCTGATTTGTTAAATTAGCCTCGATGTATAAACCTATAAATTAGTTGATAGAGAATAGTTTTATGAAAAGATGTGAATATATATTTCTATTGTATATTATTTAAAAATAATGCCATTTCAAGCACTTTGTCCATAAACTGTTTATCATATTGTTAAGTAAATGTTAAATTAAAAAACCTTTTGCATATAAAAATATAAATAAAAACATAGAAAAAAAACTTTCTGACATAGCTTGAGAATCTGTAACTATGTTTTATGGGAGTATGATGCATCAACAGATTCTGATGACATCATAAAAATGAGACACAGGGGTCAATTTATTACGGACGGACATGATACGATGAAGCGCAGTCTTTTTATATTCACACTTATGGGATATTCTCCTTCCCAACAGGAAGTTGCAAGAGGATCACCCACAGCAGAGCTGCTATATAGCTCCTCCCCTAACTGTCATACCCAGTCATTCTCTTGCAAGCCTCAACCAAGATGGAGGTCGTAAGAGGAGTGTGGTGTTTTATACTTAGTTTATTCTTCAATCAAAAGTTTGTTATTTTTAAATGGTACCGGAGTGTACTGTTTATCTCAGGCAGTATTTAGAAGAAGAATCTGCCTGAATTTTCTATGATCTTAGCAGAAGTAACTAAGATCCATGGCTGTTCTCACATATTCTGAGGAGTGAGGTAACTTCAGAGAGGGAATGGTGTGCAGGTTTTCCTGCAATAAGGTATGTGCAGTTAATATTTTTCTAGGGATGGAATTTGCTAGAAAATGCTGCTGATACCGAACTAATGTAAGTAAAGCCTTAAATGCAGTGATAGCGACTGGTATCAGGCTTATTAATAGAGAGACATACTCTGATAAAAATGTAATATAAAACGTTTGCTGGCATGTTTAATCGTTTTTATATGTACTTGGTGATAAAACTTATTGGGGCCTAGTTTTTTTCCACATGGCTGGCTTGAATTTTGCCTAGAAACAGTTTCCTTAGGCTTTCCACTGTTGTAATATGAGTGGGAGGGGCCTATTTTTGAGGGAGGTAAAAAGCCACAGTAGAGCTGTGGCAGTTGTTGTGACTGTTAAAAGACAAAAACGTTTTTTTTTTTTTTAATTATTCTGTTTTGGGTATTAAGGGGTTATTCATCCATTTGCAAGTGGGTGCAATGCTCTGATAACTTGTTACATACACTGTAAAAATTTTGTTAGTGTAACTGCCTTTTTTCACTGTTATTTCAAATTTTGACAAAATTTGTGTTTCTTAAAGGTGCAGTAACGTTTTTTTATATTGCTTGTAAACTTGTTTAAAGTGTTTTCCAAGCTTGCTAGTCTCATTGCTAGTCTGTTTAAACATGTCTGACACAGAGGAAACTACTTGTTCATTATGTTTGAAAGCCATGGTGGAGCCCCATAGGAGAATGTGTACTAAATGTATTGATTTCACCTTAAACAGTAAAGATCAGTCTTTAACTATAAAAGAAATATCACCAGAAGATTCTGACGAGGGGGAAGATATGCCGACTAACTCTCCCCACGTGTCAGACCCTTCGCCTCCCACTCAGGGGATGCACGCTAATATGGCGCCAATTACATCAGGAACGCCCATAGCGATTACCTTGCAGGACATGGCTGCAATCATGAATAATACCCTGTCAGAGGTATTATCCAGGTTGCCTGAATTAAGAGGCAAGCGCGATTGCTCTGGGGTTAGGAGAAATACAGAGCGCGCAGATGCTGTAAGGGCCATGTCTGATACTGCGTCACAATATGCAGATCATGAGGACGGAGAGCTTCAGTCTGTGGGTGACATCTCTGATTCGGGGAAACCTGATTCAGAGATTTCTAATTTTAAATTTAAGCTTGAGAACCTCCGTGTGTTGCTTGGGGAGGTATTAGCTGCTCTGAATGACTGTAACACAGTTGCAGTACCAGAGAAATTGTGTAGGCTGGATAAATACTATGCGGTACCAGTGTGTACTGATGTTTTTCCTATACCTAAAAGGCTTACAGAAATTATTAGCAAGGAGTGGGATAGACCGGGTGTGCCTTTTTCCCCACCTCCTATATTTAGAAAAATGTTTCCAATAGACGCCACTACACGGGACTTATGGCAGACGGTCCCTAAGGTGGAGGGAGCAGTTTCTACTTTAGCAAAGCGTACTACTATCCCGGTTGAGGACAGTTGTGCTTTTTCAGATCCAATGGATAAAAAATTGGAGGGTTACCTTAAGAAAATGTTTATTCAACAAGGTTTTATTTTACAGCCCCTTGCATGCATTGCGCCTGTCACGGCCGCAACGGCATTCTGGTTTGAGGCCCTGGAAGAGGCCATCCATACCGCTCCATTGACTGAAATTATTGACAAGCTTAGAACACTTAAGCTAGCTAACTCATTTGTTTCTGATGCCATTGTTCATTTGACTAAACTAACGGCTAAGAATTCCGGATTCGCCATCCAAGCGCGTAGGGCGCTATGGCTTAAATCCTGGTCAGCTGACGTGACTTCGAAGTCTAAATTACTCAACATTCCTTTCAAGGGGCAGACCTTATTCGGGCCTGGTTTGAAGGAAATTATTGCTGACATTACTGGAGGTAAGGGTCACACCCTTCCTCAGGACAGGGCCAAAGCAAAGGCCAAACAGTCTAATTTTCGTGCCTTTCGAAATTTCAAGGCAGGTGCAGCATCAACTTCCTCCGCTTCAAAACAAGAGGGAACTTTTGCTCAATCTAAGCAGGCCTGGAAACCTAACCAGTCCTGGAACAAAGGCAAGCAGGCCAGAAAGCCTGCTGCTGCCTCTAAGAAAGCATGAAGGAACGGCCCCCTATCCAGCGACGGATCCAGTAGGGGGCAGACTTTCTCTCTTCGCCCAGGCGTGGGCAAGAGATGTTCAGGATCCCTGGGCGTTGGAGATCATATCTCAGGGATATCTTCTGGACTTCAAAGCTTCCCCTCCACAAGGGAGATTTCATCTTTCAAGGCTATCTGCAAATCAGATAAAGAAAGAGGCATTCCTACGCTGTGTGCAAGACCTCCTAGTTATGGGAGTGATCCATCCAGTTCCGCGGACGGAACAAGGACAGGGTTTTTATTCGAATCTGTTTGTGGTTCCCAAAAAAGAGGGAACCTTCAGACCAATTTTGGATCTAAAGATCTTAAACAAATTCCTCAGAGTTCCATCTTTCAAAATGGAAACTATTTGGACCATCCTACCCATGATCCAAGAAGGTCAGTACATGACCACAGTGGACTTAAAGGATGCCTACCTTCACATACCGATTCACAAAGATCATCATCGGTTTCTAGGGTTTGCCTTTCTAGACAGGCATTACCAATTTGTAGCTCTTCCCTTCGGGTTGGCTACAGCCCCGAGAATCTTTACAAAGGTTCTGGACTCACTTCTGGCGGTTCTAAGACCGCGAGGCATAGCGGTGGCTCCGTATCTAGACGACATCCTGATACAGGCGTCAAGCTTTCAAGTTGCCAAGTCTCATACAGAGATAGATCTGGCATTTCTGAGGTCGCACTGGTGGAAAGTGAACGAGGGAAAGAGTTCTCTATCCCCACTCACAAGAGTCTCCTTCTAAGGGACTCTGTAGAAATGAAAATTTACCTGACGGTGTCCAGGTTATCAAAACTTCTAAATGCTTGCCGTGTTCTTCACTCCATTCCGCGCCCTTCGGTAGCTCAGTGTATAGAGGTAATCGGCTTAATGGTAGCGGCAATGGACATAGTGCCATTTGCGCGCCTTCATCTCAGACCGCTGCAATTATGCATGCTGAGTCAGTGGAATGGGGATTACACAGATTTGTCCCCTCTGCTAAATCTGGATCAAGAGACCAGAGATTCTCTTCTCTGGTGGTTGTCTCGGGTACACCTGTCCAAGGGTATGACCTTTCGCAGGCCAGATTGGACAATTGTAACAACAGATGCCAGCCTTCTATGTTGGGGTGCAGTCTGGAATTCCCTGAAGGCACCGGGATTGTGGACTCAGGAGGAGAAACTCCTTCCAATAAATATTCTGGAGTTAAGAGCGATATTCAATGCTCTTCTGGCTTGGCCTCAGTTAGCAACACTGAGGTTCATCAGATTTCAGTCGGACAACATCACGACTGTGGCTTACATCAACCATCGAGGGGGAACCAGGAGTTCCCTAGCGATGTTAGAAGTCTCAAAATAATTTGCTGGGCAGAGTACCACTCTTGCCACCTGTCAGCAATCCATATCCCAGGCGTGGAGAACTGGGAGGCGGATTTTCTAAGTCATCAGACTTTCCATCCGGGGGAGTGGGAACTCCATCCGGAGGTGTTTGCTCAGTTGATTCATCGTTGGGGCAAACCAGAGTTGGATCTCATGGCGTCTCGCCAGAACGCCAAGCTTCCTTGTTACGGATCCAGGTCCAAGGACCCAGAAGTGACGCTGATAGATGCTCTAGCAGTGCCTTGGTTATTCAACCTGGCTTATGTGTTTCCACCGTTTCCTCTGCTCCCTCGACTGATTGCCAAAATAAAACAGGAGAGAGCATCAGTGATTCTGATAGCACCTGCGTGGCCACGCAGGACTTGGTATGCAGACCTAGTGGACATGTCATCCTTTCCACCATGGACTCTGCCTCTAAGACAGGACCTTCTGATACAAGGTCCTTTCAATCATCCAAATCTAATTTCTCTGAGACTAACTGCATGGAGATTGAACGCTTGATTCTATCAAAGCGTGGCTTCTCCGAGTCAGTCATTGATACTTTAATACAGGCACGAAAGCCTGTTACCAGGAAAATCTACCACAAGATATGGAGTAAATATCTTTATTGGTGTGAATCCAAGAATTACTCATGGAGTAAGGTTAGGATTCCTAGAATATTGTCTTTTCTCCAAGAGGGCTTGGACAAAGGATTATCAGCTAGTTCCTTAAAGGGACAGATTTCTGCTCTGTCTATTCTTTTGCACAAGCGTCTGGCAGAGGTTCCAGACATCCAGGCATTTTGCCAGGCTTTGGTTAGAATTAAGCCTGTGTTTAAACCTGTTGCTCCCCCGTGGAGCTTAAACTTGGTTCTTAAGGTTCTTCAAGGAGTTCCGTTTGAACCCCTTCATTCCATTGATATTAAACTTTTATCTTGGAAAGTTCTGTGTTTGATGGCTATTTCCTTGGCTCGGAGAGTCTCTGAGCTATCTGCCTTACGATGTGATTCTCCTTATCTGATTTTTCATGCAGATAAGGAAGTTCTGCGTACCAAACCTGGGTTTTTACCTAAGGTGGTTTCTAACAAGAATATCAATCAAGAGATTGCTGTTCCATCGTTGTGCCCTAATCCTTCTTCAAAGAAAGAAAGAAAGAACGTCTTTTACATAATCTGGACGTAGTCCGTGCCTTGAAGTTTTAATTACAAGCTACTAAGGATTTTCGTCAAACATCTTCCCTGTTTGTCGTTTACTCTGGACAGAGGAGAGGTCAAAAAGCTTCGGCAACCTCTTTCCTTTTGGCTTCGGAGCGTAATACGCCTAGCCTATGAGACTGCTGGACAGCAGCCCCCTGAAAGGATTACAGCTCATTCTACTAGAGCTGTGGCTTCCACCTAGGCCTTCAAAAATGAGGCCTCTGTTGAACAGATTTGCAAGGCTGTGACTTGGTCTTCGCTTCACACTTTTTCAAAATTTTACAAATTTGATACTTTTGCTTCTTCGGAGGCTGTGTTTGGGAGAAAGGTTCTTCAGGCAGTGGTTGCTTCCGCTTAATCCTGCCTTGTCCCTCCCATCATCCGAGTACTTTAGCTTTGGTATTGGTATCCCATAAGTAATGGATGATCCTTGGACTGGATACACTTAACAAGAGAAAACATAATTTATGCTTACCTGATAAATTTATTTCTCTTGTAGTGTATCCAGTCCACGGCCCGCCCTGTCCTTTTAAGGCAGGTCTAAATTGTAATTAAACTACAGTCACCACTGCACCCTATGGTTTCTCCTTTCTCTGTTTGTTTTCGGTCGAATGACTGGATATGACAGTTAGGGGAGGAGCTATATAGCAGCTCTGCTGTGGGTGATCCTCTTGCAACTTCCTGTTGGGAAGGAGAATATCCCACAAGTAATGGATGATCCGTGGACTGGATACACTACAAGAGAAATAAATTTATCAGGTAAGCATAAATTATGTTTTCTGGGTAACAAGATCCTTCTAAGCATATGCACAAGCTCACAGGGTATATGTATACTCATCTGTGATTGGCTGATGTCTGTCACATGATACAGGGGGCCGGAAAATAGGAAAGAGAAAAAAATTGTCAGAAAAAAATCTGATTATTAGAAATAATAGGTGTTACTTTATTGTGTTTTTATTATACAGTACACTTGTTAATTATGCAACTCTACTGCATAGGAAGCTGAAGCTTTGACAAAGATGAGGTGTGTCCTATATGATATCTAGTGTTGTCACCTGTGCTGCACAAACATACTGGCGACAAGACATGGGTGGTAGGTAGGTTCACACATTGGGACATATTTATCAAGCTCCGTATGGAGCTTGATGCCCCGTGTTTCTGGCAAGCCTGCAGGCTCGCCAGAAACAGCAGTTATGAAGCAGTGGTCACAAAGACCGCTGCTCCATAACCTGTCCGCCTACTCTGAGCAGGCGGACAGACATCGCCGGAAATCAACCCGATCGGGTTGATTAACACCCCCTGCTGGCGGCCCATTGGCCGTGAGTCTGCAGGGGGCGGCGTTGCACCAGCTGCTCTTGTGAGCTGCTGGTGCAATGCTGAATACAGCGAGCGTATTGCTCGCCGTATTCAGTGAGGTCTGGCGGACCTTATCCGCACTGTCGGATCAGGTCCGCCAGACTTCCATAAATAGGGGCCAGTGGCTCTGCAAAAGCTTTAACATAGGCCCCAACTTAACCAAACACATATTTTTAATTACCTTAGCAGTCATTTTAGACCTTTGCTGCCAGTAATCTCTTTAGATGCTGGTAATACACGTATACAGTAGTGATTTGGTTGCCAGGAGCACACATAGAGCAGTGATTTAACACCCCCACTGCCAGTAACACACACAAAACAACATGCATGGTGTTACTTCTTTCTGCAACATATTTGTAATACATAGAGGCCTATGAGGCCTTTTATAGTCAGTCTACATTTAAGTGTTAAATTAAACGCTGTTCACCAGGCAAAGATAGAATAAAAAAAATGTCTAAAGCAGCCTTTTTAATCCAGTTTGCATTATAAAGTGTTTTACATAAGTATGCAAGGATTATACAGCACCTGTATACTTTTGACTTAAATATCCCTTTAAATTGGCATTGGAAAAATTCCAGAACACGTAAGAATCACAAATAACAAAAACAAGACAACAGTAACACACTGGCTATATACATAATGCTTTACTCTTTGGCTTAAGACTGGAATTTCTACATACAACCTTGAAAAAACTGGCAGATTTCCAGCAGAAGCAACATGTTTTCATGAATTTACTACATAACAGGAAACTATGAGCTAACCAGGAAATAATGTAATCAGTGCTACTATACCGAATTCTTTGCAAAGGAAAGGTTGCATACACGTGCTTGGATTTTCCAGTTCTCATTGCTGTAAATGCACACTGCAAACTTCTCAAGGCTGACCGTGCTACATCTGTTTCCCTAAATGACTTCAAGTGATGACAACTACAAAACAGTTCACTTTATTGACCCCTCCAAATAAGACAAGGAATGGGTGGAGTTAGGCTTAAAAAAGGATTGCAGCAAACAAGATGTTTTTTTTTGTTTTTTTTTTAAATGTTTAGACTTGGCTGATATGTTATTCTATAGCAAGACAACAAAAAACATATTGTAATTACAAGGGGTTTACTGTCTCTTTAAAGGGACAGTATAGAGCCAATACTTATTTTTTATTACTTATTGCTACACACCAGACAAGCATCTTGCAACAGGTTCCACATCTATAAGCTTGTAAGAAGGACATGAAAATTTTAAATAAGTATCTCTTGTTAGCAGCTGAAAATGGCCACCAAGCTCTGCCCACAGCTTTCTTCTTGTCCAGTTAGCGGTTTTCTTGTATGACAGTTTAGCAGTGCACGTTTAATATTTTTCAGTTCACTTTTTCAAATTGCACGTGCACAAATCCGCGTGTGCAAGTAGGAAAAAGTTGATTGTGATTGGAAAAACTTACAAATATTTAAATGTTTCATGTACTTACAAGCTTATAGATCTGGGAGCAGTTGTAGGATGCTTCTCTGGTATGTGACAATAAGTAGTTAAAATTATGTGTTGTGTCTAGAATGTCCTTTAAATCCATGAAATTGTCCATTGAATTGCTGTACCTTTAAATAGTAAAATTACAAATGTAAGTTGATTTGTTTGAATCTCCTTGCATAACACAGAAAATGCAAACTATGAAGTTGACATTTAATTTTATATTAAAGCAACACCCAGCTCTCTTACATAAAGACACATTTTAATGTAATATGTGCAAGGTGCTTGGGATCCGATTCTGTGAAATTTGCTGGTATGGACTGAAATATCTCGCTGACTCTTGCAGGGGTAAAACTCATGGAATTCTCTAATTAAGGGGGCTGAATCTGGAAGTCCAGGTGAGTGAAAAGCTGCCTACAATTGAAATTAATTATGCTCTTTGGAATGGAGAATCTATCAGGAGAATGTTAAAGTGGCAGGGAGCATCTAACACTGATAACTACATTTTTGTGATGCACATACAAATCAAATTGCAATATTTTAATTTATGTTAACTTGTATTTGCTTCTAGTTACACATACATGTCTTTTTCTAACAGTATAATTTATTAATTGTGTATTTTAAAGACAAACTCATCAGCATACATTTGGACAAATCAGTGAGACCTATAGGGGTATAATACTTAGACAATCCCATGATAACTGTGAGAGAACTTAATTCACACCCAAGGAACACGCCTGTCCAGCCCACTCACTGAGTATGCATTCACTTTGCTCAGAAGAAATATTAGGTACATTTTTACTTTGTACATCAAATACAATTTTTATATATTAGTATGAAATTATAATTTTTACTGTGAACGTTCAATACAATTTTTTACTTTATACTAATTGAACAGTTGTTTAAAATTGTATACCCTATCTGATTCATTTGTCAGGGTTTCACCCTACTTTGTTTGCTATTTGCTGCTGGCTGCCATTTTACTCACCTCTCTCACTAAATCTTCTGCAGAATGTGTAACGCTGCTCACTTACCTAGGTGCCCTCTTATGGCCAAACTGGCGAACATCATCAGTGTGAGACAGGTTGCAGTCCCTGAATTATGATGTCATAACTTATTATTTTAAGGACCTCTGTTCAGTATGCTTTTGCCCTTGCGTTTGCTCAGACTTCTTTGTGAGTTTCTGTGTTCCAGTTCCTGTGTATTACCTGGCTTTGCTGACATCCCTTCTGGTTCCTGATCCCTGGCTTGTTCCTGGTTCTGCTGTTCTCTTTGTTCCTGACTCCGGCTCGTCTGACTACTCGCTTTGGCTCCTGAAATGCTCTGGTCTTAACTAGTGGCACTGGCTTGTCGTTTTGCTTTTGGAGTCTTTACTATTTTTTATTATTATTAATAAAGGTGTGATTATTTTTGCATTTCAAGTCTCAGTCTGATTCATGCTACCCTGAAATTATGAAAGGGGCATGAATACTGACGGTGCTAAAAATCCACCTTTACCTGCCATCATTTCCAGGATGGATGAACAGGATCTCCACTTGGATCAATTTGCACTAGCCCTTCAAACCCTTCTGACTCGCACTGCACATTTGGATCAGAGTGTCCCACAAGTTATGGCTGCTCCTGTTTCTGCTGCTGCACCTAGTCCTAAAAGGAGCATGTTCGGTTCTGCACTTCTACCTCAGCGATATGGAGGCGATCCTAATAAGTGCAGAGGGATTTTAAACCAGGTGGGCATTTACTTTGAGATGTTACCTCAGGTGTTTCGCTCTGACAGAGCTAAGGTGGGATTTCTCATCTCTTTACTCTCTGACACAACCTGTGATTTCTAATTACCCTGAATTTGTGGCCTCCTTTCGAAGGGTATTTGATGTTCTGGCTTGCTCCTCCTCTGCTGCCAAACAACTTATGTCGATTCAGCAAGGTACGAGATCTGTTGCTCAGTATGCCATTGAGTTCCGTACACTTGCAGCAGAGGTAGGTTGGAACAATGAAGCCTTTGTTGCTACCTTCTTTCATGGGCTCTCTGGCCTTTAGGAGGAGGGAGGGGCTCTACCTCTATTGTGGGTTACAGGGCCACCTTTTAAAGTCTTGTCCTACATGACCGGGAAACGTCCGCACCTAAGGTCCTGTCAGGGGCAGATCTTGGGTGGTTTATCCTCATCCCCGGAACCGCTAAAGGAGAATCCTTTGGTCACGGTTCACGGTTGTTCTTTCCTGGGTGTACTCCTCCATAGTCACCCAGGCCCTTGTTGACTCCGGGGGTGCAGGCTATTTAATTGACAGTGCTTTTGTATCATAGCACTCCATTCCTGTATTGCCTCTGTCTGTTCCGCTTCCTATTGAGGACATTGATGGCAGGCCCCTTCAGACCACACTCGTTACTCACAAAACCACTCCGTTATCCATGGCTGTTGGGGCTCTCCATTTTGAAACCCTCCAGATCCAGGTGATAAAGTCTCCACATTTTCTGGTTGTTATGGGTTATCTCTGGCTCCAAAAGCACAATCCCAGTCTCGACTGGCGTAGGTCCAAAATTTTGTCATGGTCTCAGCAATGTATTTCCACTTGTCTTCAGAAACCAATCAAAGTCCTTTGCACTTCTTCAGTATCTCAATTGCCAGAGGAGTACCGATAGTTCCTAGATGTTTTTGACAAAGTGCATGTTGGTACATTGCCTCCTCATCGGTCTTGCGATTGTGCCATAGACCTGCAACCTGGAGCCATTCCTCCTCGGGGCCGGGTTGTACTATGTTGTCGATGCTCTGTCACGGGGTATCATCCACAAATCCTGCTCTCCGGCAGGGGTTGGATTTTTCTTTGTGAGGAAAAAGGATGGCAAGTTAAGACCATGCATCGATTAAAGGGGTCTTAATCTTCTTACCATTAAGAATGCCTACCCTATTCCGTTCATTACGGAACTCTTTGACTGCCTCAAGGGAGCTACAGTCTTTTCTAAACTTGATTTGGAAGGAGTATACAATATCTTTAGGATCAAGGAGGGCCACGAATGGAAATCAGTATTTAACACCAGAAGCGGGCATTATGAATATCTTGTAATGCCCTTTGGCCTATGTAATGCTCCTGCTGTTTTCCAGGAATTTATTAAAACATGTCCTACGAGATATGTTGCAACAGTGTGTTGTGGTTTACTTAGACAACATCCTTATACACTCACCCACACTTGAGGCTCATCGCTCTGATGTCACACAGGTTCTTCAGAGACTACGTGAGAATGGCCTGTTTTGTAAACTTGAGAAATGTGAGTTCCATCAGACACAAGTAACCTTCCTAGGTTATGTAATCTCTGTTGCAGGGTTCCATGGATCCTGACAAGTTGTCTGCAATTCTGCAGTGGCCTCTCCCAGTTGATCTTCGGTCTATTTAATGTTTGTTGGGTTTCACCAATTACTATAGAAAGTTTATTAAAAAAAATTCTTACTTGGTCAAACCTATCACAGACATGACCCATAAAGAGAATGATCCACTCCATTGGTCACCTACTGCCGTTAAGGCCTTTGAGAGTCTTAAGACTGCCTTTGCTGCTGCTCCAGTTCTGGCTCATCCTAACCCTGTCCTGCCTTTCATTCTTGAGGTCGATGCATCTGAGACTGGAGTAGGTGCCCTCTTGTCTCAACATCCTATGCCTGAAGGTTCTTTGCATCCATGCGGTTTCTTCTCTAAGAAATTGTCCCCAGAGGAGTGCAATTATGAAATTGGTGACAGGGAATTACTGGCCATAATTTTGGCACTCAAGGAATGGAGGCACCTTCTCGAGGGTACTAGTGTGCCAGTGCTCATTCTTACTGATCACAAGAATTTGACTTATCAGTTCGAAGCAAAACGTTTGTCTCCCTGACAGCCACCAATTTCTTTTAAAAGACCTTTATTCTTTTGTCATCGGTCCCATTGATATACAACGTTTCAAGCCAGCATTAGGCTCTTAGTCATGTACCATGACCAGAGCCTAATGCTGGCTTGAAACGTTGTATATCAATGGGACCCATGACAAAAGAATAAAGGTCTTTTAAAAGAAATTGGTGGCTGGAGTTTCTTGAAATTTATGGACTTTGGTGAGACTTGGCAAGTCTGTTACTCCATGCCCCACTGGAAGAGGTAAATTGGTGTGCTGTTTTCCACTTTTTGATTCTACTGTCTCCCTGACAGGCCAGATGGGCACTATTTTTGTTTCGGTTTAATTATGTGGTCTCTTACCTACCTGGTAGTAAGAATGTCTCTCCACAATTTCCGCCTCTGTCCAAGGAGGAGTCTGTACCTACTCTAATTATACCTTGTGACCATATCTTGGCCACCATACATACTAATTTGACTTCTCCTTTGGGGGAGGAGGTCCTGGCTGCACAAACCAATGCACCTCCTGAGAAACCTAGTGGTAAGTGCTTTGCACCTGAGAATATTCGAACTAAACTATTGCACACTTACCACTATCCTAATGCGGGTAATGCTCATGGGATATTTCCCTATCAGACCAAACTTGGCCAGTAGTCTTCTTATCCTGGCATCAAGTGGAAGGATAAGGAAATATCCCAGAACATAGTGCGTATAAGAAATTAGGTAAGCAGTACTAACGGTAGACAAGGTATTCCTTCACGGCAATAAGATGAAGGCAGAGAATGGTCAGAGACAGGCAGAGTTTGGCAACAGAAAGTCACTCCAGTAGAATAGCAGTTCAGGGGTAAACCAATAGAGTAGGCAGGAACAGGCAGAGGTCAGCAACAAAAGATAATCCAGCAGTTTAGCAGTTCAGGGGTAAACCAGGCAGAGTAGTCAGACAGGCAGAGTTCAGCAACGATTAGGCAATCCAGCAATTCAAGGGTTAAACAGGCAGAGTAGTCAGACAAGCAGAGTTTAGCAATATTAAGGCAATCCAGCAATTCAAGGGTTAAACAGGCAGATTAGTCAGACAAGCAGAGTTCAGTAATTTTAAAGCAATCCAGCAATTCAAGGGTTAAACAGGCAGAGTAGTCAGACAAGCAGAGTTCAGTAATATTAAGGCAATCCGGCAATTCAAGTAGTAAAGCACCTAGGAGCACTCACAGTAACACATATACTTGGGCAGTGAATGGCGTCAAGGAGTTCAAATTATCTGGCTTGAGAGGGGAATACATGTGCAGCGATTACGTCATCGTTGCATGCTTACAGGAACCACCCCATCCCTGGCAACAGCCAGAGCGGCGTGACATAGCCCCCCACTCAAGGGTTCCCTCCGAGAACCAGAGTCAGTTTCGAAGTGTGAGCAGCTTAGAACTTGGAGACCAAAGATGGAGCATGCATATTCTGGGCAGGAACCTAGGAACGCTCCGCCACAGAGTATCCCTTCCAGTGTATGTATGAGGTATTGGAGCTGCCTGTGCCTGATTCTGGAATCCAAGATTTTGGCAACCTCATACTCTGGTTCGCCATGAATCAGGAGTGGAGGAGGAGGACGTCTGAGTTGAGTATACCTACTTGTGACATAGGGTTTGAGCAAGGAGATGTGAAAGACTGGGTGAATGTGCAAGGTCTTAGGCAAGGCCACTCTGTAGGTGACAGGAGAAAGTCTTTTGAGGACTTTATAAGGACCAATATATTGGGATTCCAATTTGTGACAAGGTTTATGTAAGCGGATGTGTTGGGTAGAGACCCAGACATGATCACCTGCAACAAAGGCACGCATAGTGTCTCGATGATGATCAGCAAACCTCTTATATCTGGAGGCCAATAGGTAGTGAGGTCAGTAAAACAACGTTCTGGGGCAGGGACTCCTATGGATTGAGCAGAAAGAGAAAAACACTAGGTTGATAACCAGCTGTGGCCTGGAAAGGAGAGCATCGTAGAGAAGAATGCCAATGAGTGTTCTTTGCAAGTTCAGCTAGGGGTAAAAACCCAGACCAATTAGTGTGCTGTGAATTAATATACGCTGTGAGATAAGCTTCCAGATCCAGATTGGTTCTCTCTGTCTGCCTGTTAGTCTGGGGATGATAACCAGAGGACAAAGAAACAATGGTTCTAAGCAATTTGCAAAAGCTTCTCCAAAAGGTAGAAATAAATTGAGGTCCTTTGTCAGATACGATATTTATGGGTATACCATGTAATGGTACCACTTGTAACAGAAAAAGAGTGGACAATTCTTGGGCTGTAGGTAACCACGTTAAAGGTACCAAAGTCCCAGGAAGGTAAGAGACTATAAAGTTAAAACAAGAAAAGAATAGGGCCCACCTGGCCTGTCGAGGATTGAGTCGATGAGCAGTCTCTAGGTACGTCAGATTTTTGTGGTCAGTGAGAATCTGAATGGGGTTGGTGGTACCCTCTAGCCAATGATGCCATTCAGTCAGGGCCATCTTAATGTCTAAGAGTTCATGATTGCCCACAGTGAAGTGAAGCGTTTGGAGAAAAAAGACTACCGGTGCAACTTGGAGGTTAAAGGGTCCCTCAGTGAGTGGAGCAATGATTTTGGAGTTCTTTATGAACTTGCGATAATAGTTGGAGAACCCTAATAGTCTCTGTAGTTCCTTTAAAGAGGTGGGTTGAGGCCATTCCAGAACTGCGGTTAGCTTTGTAGGATCCATGGCAAAACCTTCCTTCGAGATGACATAGCCAAGGAACTGGATCTGAACTTGATCAAACTCATATTTCTCCAGTTTGGCTACCAGAGAATTGTTTTTGAGGTGAAGAGTACCTGTTTTACATGCTCATGATGCTCTTCAAGGGTGGAGGAGAATATGAGGATGTCATCTAAATAGACGATGACAGTGCGATTAAGGAGGTCACGGAAGACATCATTGACAAATGCTTGGAAGACAGCAGGGGCATTACACAGCCCAAAAGGCATTACAATGTATTCTGCTGATTCTGCTGTTCTCTTTGTTCCTGACTCTGGCTTGTCTGACTACTCACTTTGGCTCCTGACCCGGCTCATCTGACTACCTGCTTTGGTTTTGACTCCTGGCTTGTTGTTTTGCTTTTGGACTATTTACTATTTTTTGTTATTATTATTATTAAAGGTGTGATTATTTTTGCATTTCACGTCTCAGTCTGATTCCTGGTACCCTGACATCATAATGGTTTATTTTTAATTAGACTGTCCCTTTAAGTTATTGAGCAATATATTGTAATGCATATGTATCTTCTTTGCAGTGAAAACCACAGCTATAAAGGTAAAATTTGGTCGTGTGGAGGACCTCATAGCACCAACATATATTTTTAGATAATATTGCCTCAGCATTGAGTTTTAAATAATTTGCCCTTGGGGTTCGATGATCTAAAATGTATAAGAATGGCGCAAAAATATCACTCATGCCTTTGCATGGGCAGACTTCACAGAATTATTTAACAAAAGGAACTGAATCAGGAATTCCCTGTGATTTGTGAGGTTAACCTCCATAGAAAGTAAGGAGGCTCGCTAGAACTGAGATTATCAAAGGGAGATTTTTACAGTTCACAATTAATACATTTTTTTCAAAATAATTTAAGGGTGATTTGTAAATAAAATCTAGCAACATATCACTTTTTCAAATGCACACCAACACCACCTCTACCTTGCATAGGGTCAATTCACTTGCAGTATTCCAATCCATCAAAAATATCCAGCAACTTTTTACAGGATTTTTGGACTCAAATTCTCAAGCATTCACTTCTGAAAAAGTCACATTGACCAGTTTCAAGAGGCTTTTTCAGTGTTTAAGTGCATATTTACTAGACCTCAGATCACACTCACTGTCCTGTAACCCTTTGATATATATACAGTATGCCCATATGAGGCCTTTAGGTCAGATCCACTGTCCTGTAACTCTTAATAGTTATATGCACATATGAGACTAAGATCAGGCCCACTGTCCTGTAATTCTTAATAGTTATAGGCCTATATGAGACCTCAGATCAGATCCACTGTCCTGTAACTCTTGATAGCTATATAACCATATGAGACCTCAGATCAGACCCAATGTCCTTTAACTCTTGATAGTTATATGCCTATATGAGGCCTCAGATCAGACCCACTGTCCTGTAACTCTTGATAGTTATATAAGAATATAACTCCTCATATCAGACCCACTGCTATGTAACTCTTGATAGTTATATGCCCATATAAGGCCTCATATCAGATGTGCTGTAACTCTTGTTACCTGATGTTCAAGACTGATTATCCTCAAGCATAGTACTTCAGGATTGCCATAAAGCTGATGTAGTGCCACTTTTTAAAAAGGGAAGTTGGGCTGATCTAGGAAACTATAGACCAGTAAGCCTAACATCAGTAGTGGGAAAGATACTGGAAGAGATTATAAAGGAAATTAGATATATTAAGGGAAACAAGATTATGAGTTAAAATCTATTATGAGTAATAGATCATGTCAAACAAATCTAGATAGTATGAGGAGGTAAGCAAAAATTTAGATAAAGGTAAATCTGTTGCTTTACTTGGATTTTGAAAAAGTCTTTTGATGCAGTGCCAAATGAGAGATTATTGTACAAAGTTAAGGGACAGAAAAAGGTCTAGATTACGAGTGGTGTATGAACAGTTGCACGCAAGTGGGAAGGGGTTTATTGCAGCTTTTTGGGCGTTTTGGGAGTAGTGCACATTACTGGGTAGTCTCTGTGTAGGTTGAACTTGATGGACTCCTGTCATCTTTAGACCTTATCTACTATGTTACTATGTTGTATGCCCATATCAGACCTCAATTTTTAACATTTATTTTAAGAGTTACATTATTTACGGTCTGTTAAATGCTAGACACCTGGTAACCCTATCAGTGTGTGATACTGCTATGCTGCACTTCAGAGATAACGATTTTCAATACTGACACCACTAAATTAATAGAAGAGAGTGTAAGAAAGCCATACAGGCACCACTGAATGCTTTTAAATAAGCCTGGTGTAGCCTGGTAACCTTAGTCTTGCATTTATAGTCCCATCAATGAATTTCAGATTTTTGGGACATATTCAATAGCCTTGTGTAACTGATGGCCTCTCTCCTTTTTCTTTTTACCAACTAAATGATTGCATTTACCTATTCATATACAAAGGGCATTAGAAGAAGATGATCAATTTAAATTAAACCTGTTTAATTGCATCTTTTTAAAATGTCCAGTCATACTAACTATTGCTTTTATTTTATATTATGTTGTTTCAGTTCACAGGAAATACACATAATACCTGCAAGAGATAATTATCCTTTAACTCGTTAAGCTGTTTACTTATAGTTTGTATCTTTAAAGGGACAATGTACTCAAACAAACAGCTGGTAACAGACATAGGGCTAGATTACAAGTGGTGCACTAACGTTAGCACGGGCGCATTATTATTATTATTATCGGTTATTTGTAGAGTGCCAACAGATTCTGCAGCGCTATAAACAGAGGGTAGTACAACAAAGCAAGTAAAGGGATCAAATGGGTAGAGGGCCCTGCCAAGAGTTGCACTGTAGTAATCAGCTCTTAAGAAGGTGATCTACAAACAGCTGGACTTAAGGGGGTTCAGGGGATAGCAAAGGAGGAATGGAACTGGTATAAAGTAAGGTTAGCATAGGTTGTATGCATCCCTGAACAGTAGAGTCTTTAGGGAGCGCTTGAAGCTTTCAAAACTAGAAGAGAGTCTTGTGGGGCGAGGCAGAGAGTTCCACAAGATGGGAGCCAGTCTGGAGAAGTCCTGTAAATGGGAGTGCGATGAGGTAACCAGAGAGAAGGAGAGTAGGAGGTCATGAGCAGAGCGAAGGGGACAGGATGGAGATTATCTGGAGACAAGGTCTGAGATACAGGGGGGAGCAGTGCAGTTGAGGGCTTTGTATGTCAGAGTGAGAATTTTTGATCCTAGAGGCAAGAGGAAGCTAGTGAAGGGATTGGCAGAGAGGAGCAGCAGATGAAGAGCGAGGTGTAAGGAAGATGAGTCTGGCAGAGGCATTCATTATGGACTGTAAAGGAGCTAGGAGGCAGGCGGGGAGACCAGAGAGGTAGAGTTGCAGTAATCAAGGTGGGAAAGAATGAGAGAGTGGATTAAAATCTTAGTTGTGTCTTGTGTATGGAAGTGTCTAATTTTGGAGATGTTTTTAAGGTGGAAGCGGCAGGCTTTAGCCAAGGACTGAATGTGAGGAGTGAAGGAAAGATCTAAGTCAAATGTGACCCCGAGACATCGGGCATGCGGGGTAGGGGTAATGATGGAGTTGTCGACAGTTATAGAGATATTGGGGGTGGAGATTTTGGAAGGGGGGAAAATGAGGAGCTCAGTTTTGGAGAGATTTAGCTTGAGGTAGTGAGAGGACATCCAGGAAGAGATATGAGAAAGACAGTTAGTGACACGGGCTAGCAAGGAAGGAGATAGCTCTGGTGCAGAGAAGTAGATTTGGGTGTCATCGGCATACAAATGATATTGGAAACCGTGGGACTTAATTAGGGAACCTAGTGATGATGTATAGATTGAGAAGAGAAGGGGACCGAAGACAGAGCCTTGCGGTACTCCGACAGAAAGTGGTGATGGAGCAGAGGAGGCCCCAGAGAAGGCTGCACTAAAAGTACGGTTTGACAGGTAGGAAGAGAGCCACGCAAAGGGCTGTGTCACAGATGCCGAGGGATTGGAGGGTTTGGAGCAAAAGAGGGTGGTCAACAGTGTCAAAGGCTGTGGACAGATCAAGGAGGATAAGCAGAGAGAAGTGGCCTTTTGATTTTGCTGTACGTAGGTCATTGGTGACCTTCACAATAGCTGTCTCTGTGGAGTGATAGGGACGGAATCCAGATTGCAGCGGGTCAAGAAGGGAATTTAACGTAAGGAAATGGGATAGGCGTGCATATACTAGTTTTTTGAGAAGTTTTGAGGCAAGAGGGAGGAGGGAAATAGGGCGGTAGTTGGATGGGGAGGTAGGATCAAGGGAAGGTTTTTTTGAGGATAGGTGTGACCAGTGCATGTTTCATCGATGAGGGAAATGTACCAGTGCTGAGGGAGAGGTTGAAAATTTATGTTAGTATAGGGGTAAGGGTAGCAGAGAGGGAGGGGAGTAGCTGTGAGGGGATAGGGTCAAGGGGACAGGTAGTGAGGTGAGAGTGCAGTATAAGTGCAGAAACGTCTTCCTCAGTAACAGGGAAGAATGAACTAAGTTTCAGGTTATGTGGGTTGTGGTTGAGTGAGAGCATTTGAAGGGGGAGAGAATGGAATTATGTTGAGAACTGATTTAATTTCTGATGGAGTCAATTATGATATTGAAGTGACTGGCAAAGTCTTGAGCTGACAGAGAAGTTGTATTAGGAAGTGGGGGAGGGCGGAGGAGAGTATTGAAAGTGGAGAACAGACGTTTTGGGTTTGAAGAAAGATTAGAGATAAGAGTAGAGAAGTAGTGTTGCTTGTGGAGATTAAGGGCAGAATAGCAGGAGTTCAAGATGAATTTGTAATGAAGTCAGCTGAACTCCGTGATTTTCTCCAGTGCCGTTCAGCAGTACGGGAACATCTGCTTAGGTACCGTGTCAGAGGAGTATGCCAGGGCTGAGGATGAGTGTGTGATTTCCGAGCAATGGTAAGAGGGGCGATATTGTCAAGAACGGATATAAGGGTGGAATTATAGTGTCAGATAGATTGTTCAGGGCAGGAAAAGGAGGAGAAGGATGAGAGGAGTGGTTTAAGGGAATTAGCAAGTTGTTGCTGATCTAAATACATAATGCTTCTGTGAAGTTTGGTGTGAGAAGTAGAAGGAGGGAGAGTTGTAGGAAGGGATGATATGTTGCAAGTAAGGAGATGGTGGTCAGAAAGAGGAAAAGGGGAGTTTGTGAAGTTTGAGAGAGTGCATCGATAGCTAAAGATCAGGTCAAGCGAGTGACTGTCTTTGTGAGTGGGAGAATCAGTCCATTGTGACAGACCGAAAGAGGAAGTGAGTTGCAGAAGTTGTTTAGCAGATGAGGCAGTGGGATTGTTAAGGGGGATGTTGAAGTCGCCAAGAATGAGGGCAGGGGTGTCTGAGGAAAGGAAATAAGGTAGCCAGGCAGCCAAGTGATCTAGAAAATAAGTTGAGGAGCCAGGGGGTCGGTATATGACTGCAACACGTACAGAGAGAGGGGAGAATAAGCGCTGTTTTCCAGAAGGCTACCTGTTGTAAGTTAGCAGAGGGCAGTTGAAACAGCTAAGTGTAAAAATCTTTGTATTTTCTGTGAGCAGGATATATTTCAAATCAAGCTGAAGGAGAGAGATATATTAGGTTAATGATGGGCCAGCAAAAGTGTTTTAAAGGAATGAGAGGGTGCATTTATGGACATTTGAGCTAAGGGTCATTCAAGCGAAAACAAAACATCAAAATATTACAGAGATAAGACTGAGGTATACAAGGGGGTGAAATAAAACCATTAAACAAATAGACAGATATATGGGGCAGAGCTGCTTAAACTAACTTAACATAATGGCAGACATAAAGTTGATAAAATATGCAATGAGCTAGAGGTTTTCAAATTATGACTAGCACAGCCTGTAATTACAAAGTCATGGTAATATATACATTTAAAATAAAAACAAAACAAAAACAATTACCACTAAATATACAAACACATAGAATAAAAACAAGTTGGTAGGTAAAATATAATGAAGAAACTGTTTTCCAGAAGGCTACCTGTTGTAAGTTAGCAGAGGGCAGTTGAAACAGCTGAGTGTACAAATCTTTGTATTTTCTGTGAGCAGGATATATTTCAAATCAAGCTGTTGTAAGTTAACAGAGGGCAATTGAAACAGCTGATTGTAAAAATCTTTGTATTTTCTGTGAGCAGGATATATTTCAAATCAAGCTGTTGTAAGTTAACAGAGGGCAATTGAAACAGCTGAGTGTAAAAATCTTTGTATTTTCTGTGAGCCGGATATATTTCAAATCAAGCTGTTGTAAGTTAGCAGAGGGCAGTTGAAACAGCTGAGTGTAAAAATCTTTGTATTTTCTGTGAGCAGGATATATTTCAAATAAAGCTGTTGTAAGTTACCAGAGGGCAGTTGAAACAGCTGAGTGTAAAAATCTTTGTATTTTCTGTGAGCAGGATATATTTCAAATCAAGCTGAAAGAGAGATATATATTAGGTTAATGATGGGCCAGCAAAAGTGTTTTAAAGGAATGGGAGGGTGCATTTATGGACATTTGAGCTAAGGGTCGTTCAAGCAAAAACAAAACATCAAAATATTACAGAGATAAGACTGAGGTATACAAGGGGGTGAAATAAAACCATTAAACAAATAGACAGATATATGGGCCAGAGCTGCACTAACTTAACACAATGGCAGACATAAAGTTGATAAAATATGCAATGAGCTAGAGGTATGCAAATTATGACTAGCACAGCCTGTAATTACAAAGTCATGGTAATATATACATTTAAAATAAAAACAAAACAGAAAGAATTACCACTAAATATACAAACACATACAATAAAAACAACTTGGTAGGTAAAATATAATGAAGAAACTGTTTTCCAGAAGGCTACCTGTTGTAAGTTAGCTGAGGGCAGTTGAAACAGCTGAGTGTAAAAATCTTTGTATTTTCTGTGAGCAGGATATATTTCAAATCAAGCTGAAGGAGAGGGATATAGTAGGTTAATGATGGGCCAGCAAAAGTGTTTTAAAGGAATGGGAGGGTGCATTTATGGACATTTGAGCTAAGGGTCGTTCAAGCAAAAACAAAACATCAAAATATTACAGAGATAAGACTGAGGTATACAAGGGGTGAAATAAAACCATTAAACAAATAGACAGATATATGGGCCAGAGATGCTTAAACTAACTTAACATAATGGCAGACATAAAGTTGATAAAATATGCAATGAGCTAGAGGTATGCAAATTATGAATAGCACAGCCTGTAATTACAAAGTCATGGTAATATATACATTTAAAATAAAAACAAAACAGAAAGAATTACCACTAAATATACAAACACATACAATAAAAACAACTTGGTAGGTAAAATATAATGAAGAAACTGTTTTCCAGAAGGCTACCTGTTGTAAGTTAGCTGAGGGCAGTTGAAACAGCTGAGTGTAAAAATCTTTGTATTTTCTGTGAGCAGGATATATTTCAAATCAAGCTGCTGTAAGTTAGCAGAGGGCAGTTGAAACAGCTGAGTGTAAAAATCTTTGTATTTTCTGTGAGCAGGATATATTTCAAATCAAGCTGTTGTAAGTTAGCAGAGGGCAGTTGAAACAGCTGAGTGTAAAAATCTTTGTATTTTCTGTGAGCAGGATATATTTCAAATCAAGCTGAAGGAGAGAGATATATATTAGGTTAATGATGGGCCAGCAAAAGTGTTTTAAAGGAATGGGAGGGTGCATTTATGGACATTTGAGCTAAGGGTCGTTCAAGCAAAATCAAAACATCAAAATATTACAGAGATAAGACTGAGACTGAGGTATACAAGGGGGTGAAATAAAACCATTAAACAAATAGACAGATATATGGGCCAGAGCTGCACTAACTTAACATAATGGCAGACATAAAGTTGATAAAATATGCAATGAGCTAGAGGTATGCAAATTATGACTAGCACAGCCTGTAATTACAAAGTCAGTTGTAAGTTAGCAGAGGGCAGTTGAAACAGCTGAGTGTAAAAATCTTTGTATTTTCTGTGAGCAGGATATATTTCAAATCAAGCTGTTGTAAGTTAGCAGAGGGCAGTTGAAACAGCTGAGTGTAAAAATCTTTGTATTCATTTGCATGCGTATATCAAGTTAAAAGTAAACACGTTCACTTAAGCGCAAACTAATTTAAGCCATGCCGGGCATAGCGACCAAAAGCTTTATGTAAAAGGTTAGGAATAAACTTAAATTGGCACTAAACACAACATAAATACATTAAAATAAACAGCTACACTCATATATAAACACTGTCTGATAATAATTTTTCCTATAAATATTAAAGTGCCATTAAAGAGGTTGATATCTGTGCATATTCTAAAAGGGCTAATTAATTAAAAAATAATTTGCATTACATTTTTTTTTTAAATGTTCAATTTTCAAAAATAAGCAAAAATACTCAAATAGCCATTCTATCTGGAGCACTGTGCTTCACATGCCTTATCAGTGTTTAGACACAGGCATTGTATTTCAACTGAGTTCACAGCTTCTAGGCATGCTCCAGCAGATAATTCCTGTTCACTTTTGCATTCTACCAAAACAACAATAAATATAGATACAGCCATAAAAGGAAAATTGTGAGCGAAGTTAGAGCTTTACAATTTGGAAACTTAAATGAAAGGCTTAATGGCGAGGCACTGCAGTATAAATTTGCAGGTAAAGTTATTAAAGTACATATTATTATATTTTGTCTCTATCCCAACTTGTTTTATGTCCCTTTAATAACATTATTTTTATAAGGGTTCAAAGGTATATGGTATATGGCCATGTATTTGACTGCAGAGGGCTATAATATATATGTGACTAAATAATAATTTTATAATAATATTTAATAATGTGTTTTACTGTAAATATTTAACACTCCAAAGTTCTTCACATACAGGAAAATTTTATTTTAATTTTAAATACATATTTCTATATATATTTGTATATACCTATATATCTATTCCTATAGATATATAGGTATAAATATATATTTTACATTAACATTATCAGATATATATTTAATAATAAAAATAATTTTTTGGGAAATATTAAATGTAAAATACTAAAATCCGTCACCACAGATAGACCTAAAGCGCGTAATCCGAAGGTGGTTACGCATATTTTACATTTCAATGCTCTTCATATAGAATTTTTTTTTATTATTAAATATATATTTCTATAATGTTAATGTAAAATATATATATCTATACATATTTATCTATAGGAATAGATATACAGGTATATATATATATATATACATATATATATATACTGTATATATATATCCTCCATGTGTATCTGCACTCCCAATGTCATATAGTCGCCAACCAGGGTGCCAGATCAAATAATATTCATAGTATTCTTCAACATAGGACTGCACTAAACCCAGTGAGTGCAGTCCTATGTTGAAGAATACTATATATATATATATATATATATATATATATATATATATATATATATATATATATATATATGTATTTACAATAAAAATAACACTTTCCTGTATGTGAAGAACATTGGAATGTAAAATATTATTAACTCCTCTCAGGTTAGCGAACAAGCAATGTATTAGTTTTTTTTCTTCTACACTCTCCATTGAAGTCTATGAAGAGAATAAGTTAGTGCGGTCGCGATATCTGAAGTCCTGAAGTTAGTACACGTCGGGTTTCGATTGCACGTAAAAGTTTTACTTTCTACTTAATACACAAAGATGACTTGTACAGATGATTATGCTCGAGCGGGAGTGCTAATTTGTATTGCAATCCAGCCCATAAACAGCTATTTTAAATGACAAAACAAAGGTAAAGTAACTTTGTGTAAGTAATGTAATAAACTCCAGCAGGTAAAATTGATAACTGGAAACACATTAAAGGGGCAATAACTTCAAAAATACACTTTTTTGATTAAGATGGAGCATGAAATTTAAAATTAATTTCCTATTTACTTCTATTATCTAATTTACGTTGTTCTTTTGGTATCCTTTGTTTGAGACCTAGGTAGGCTCAGAAGCAGCAATGCACTGCTGGGAGTTAGCCGGTGATTGGTAGCTGCACACATTTTTCCCTTTTGTCATTGGTGCAACAAATATGTCCAGCTAGCTCCCAGTAGTGCATTGATGTTCCTTAGCCAACCCTTCAGTAAAGGATAGCAAGAGAATGAAACAAATTTAATAATAGAAGAAAAGTGGAAACCGACTTAAATGACATGCTCTCTCTGATCAGAATCGTGAAAGTTTAATTTTGACTTTACTGTGCTCTTAAAGTGGAAAACATTTATTTAACAATCCTTCTTTAATTTGTTTTAACCATATTAAAAGTTAAGATACAACTGCCAAAGAATTAAAAAGGGAGAATGTTAACACAATTTACAGTGTGAGATTTTGTTTACAAATATATTTAATTTTTTGTTTTATTAAGTATGGATTCTTATTAAAGGGACATAATACTCATATGCTAAATCACTTGAAAGTGATGCAGTATAACTGTAAAAAACTGACAAGAAAATATTACCTGAGCATCTCTATGTAAAAGAGGAATCTATTTTACCTCAGACTTTCTTCAGCTCACCAGAGTAAGTAACATTTATTCTTCAGCTGCTGTCCAGCTGCAAGTTGGGGGAAAAAAAAATAATATAAACAATAGCAAATCAGCATCAGCAGTGCTGAGGTAATGCGTTGCCTACTTACTGAGATTTCATAGAACTTACATTGAATAGGCAAATAACATGACCTGCCTGCAGATGGCAGATACACACTCCCTAGCAAGTCTTGGGACAAGTATCCTGACTGGTTGCTTAAAGTCTCTTTACAGTAGGGTGTGCATACTAAGGATATTTAGAGGTAAAATATCTTCCTTTCTTACATAGAGGTGATTTATTCTAGTCAGATTTTTACAGCTATACTGCATCAGTTTTACATACTTTAACATTTGGGTATCATGTCCCTTTAATAAAGGTATAATATTTAAAATAAAATAAATTTTATATATGTCAGAGTAAAATTGAGCACCCTATATACGTATCTTTTACCTTAACAAGTTATATTGTACAGAATAGATCGATGTAGACAAACCTGAAATTCTAAATTAGGGATAGTTTACAATATGAGGTCTACACAATTAATGAAATCTCTATTAATCTAGTTTGACTGACAAATAGGGTGATGCTGCAATTTATAAAATCCTTTTTCATGTAGTATTAAAACAGGGTGTCACAGAAATGGGAAATCCGATTTAATCCTGAGTCACGCATGAAACAGATGTGTTTGCAATCCAAAATTCCTCTAATCTTGGTAAATAGAATGCTAACAGTCAGCAAACTTTTAGGAAATGTATTTCACTTAACTGCTTAAAAAATCTTCAACTCAAAATTCATTTTGGGTATTTTTTCAGTTAAAGGGAAATTGTATTATGCATTTAAATGTGCATTTAATTTTGAATTGAATCATTTTTTTCTACATATCACTTTTACATTAATAAATGTTCTTGTAAAAGCTATTGCTGCACACTTCACTCCATTTGTATTAGCAAAAACTCTTCTAGAGAAAGCAATTTCTTTTTCAGTAATCTGCATGTATGGCCTGTAAAAAACGCATTCAACTGTTCAGAGAGACAATGGGTAATTTTTAAATGTGTTTAATACTAAAATGATACACATGATTGGTGGTTCACTAATCAGATGCAGTGTTTGAACTGTAAGGTCACGCCCATGCAGAGCAAAAGCTATTTTAAAACAACGTTTTTACTAGAAACATTTTGCACATGTGTAATGCCAACATTTTCCTATCCTAAATTAGAATAAACTCATGTGCAATTCATTCTTGACAGTCATTTGTGTTTAATAACGACTCCATCTTTATGTGTCAGGGTACCAGGAATCAGACTGAGACGAGAAGTGCAAAAATAATCACACCTTTATTAATAGCAAAAAATAATAAAAAGTCCACAAGTCAAATAACAAGCCAAGAATCAAAACCAGAGCTGAAAGTCAGACGAGCCGAGTCAGGAGCCAAAGCGAGTAGTAAGACGCAGGGCCGCCACTAGAAATTTTGGGGCCCCTGACTCAACCATTGATCAGGCCCCCCACTCCTTTGACACGTGCAATTTTTGACCAAGTGACTAAAATGTATATGCACTTTATTCTTAATTGTCTATTTAAATTTGGAAATGTTGTAAAGGTAGTAACATACAAACACATAGACACACTCATACACTGAAACACACACTCACACATAAGGATTCACATATAGACACTCTAGCAGACACGCAAAGAAACACACTCAGACACAGAAACCCAAACAGACACAGCACTTTTTTACATTGACCTGACAAGTAATGAGGTAAACTACAGTTTTGTAAAAAAAGGAGATTTAGAAAACAAAATACGGAGTTCTGATTATCTTTTTGTAAAGGAAGATGACAACTAAATTATGACAACAGCATGCAGTGGCTGAAAGGAAGGGCCCTGAACTGCCTAAACAATAATTTAAAGGTTAAATGGTGGAGTGGTTACTTCCGGAAAGGTCTTGTTAGTCTCAAAGTCTGTAGAAAGATGTGAATAATTAGTAGTAAGGTCAAAATGTCCTAAAAAGGAACAGACAATGGACACACACACACAAACTCAAACTTTGACATACACCCAAGGAAACACCGACAGAGACAGCCTCAGAAAACACACAAACACATATACACACACACACACACACAGAGAGAAAACCACATGAAAAACACAGAAAGACATACATACACACACCCTCACTGAGACATCCACAGAAAACACACAAAGACATACACACACCCTCATAGAGACACCCACAGAAAACACAGACATACATACATACATACACACAAACACCCTCACAGAAACACCCATAGAAAATGCACAAAGACATACACACGGTAACACCTACCCTCAGAGAGACCCACAGATAAAAAATACATACACATAGAGACACAAACCAAAGCACAAAGACATAAACACATACACCCACAGAAACACTCACAGGAGGAAACATTTATGCACCTAAATCAACAGTGTGTGACATGCATGATAAAAAAAAATGCAGAAATTAAGAGATCACTTTTTAAAGAATCATATTTGTAAATGTGCAAACAAAAATAATTCTGTGAATTCAAAATTGTACATTAATGAGCTGGGTAGATGGCTAGATGAAGAAATGTACTTTTAAAAGGTTGACATATGTTTGTTTGTTTTTTTCCCATTTTCCCCAAACAAGAGCACCACTTCAAATATAGTGTACAAATTTTCCCATCTGTCAGCTGTACTTATGGATTTTGAAAATGCTGTACTCTATATGGTCTTGGTGGGACCATAAGCTGTGGTACTCATACCATTAGATCTGGTTAAATGCAGGATTTAGGCTTGTTGGTATGTATTTCAAAACTAAGTCAGCTGTAGTGTAAACTGAACAGTTTTAAGTTAACCTGTCTCAATTCAAACACTGAGCAATCTTAGTCTGAGAGTATAAAATTTTATGCAGATGTAAAAATCTTAGATAAAATGCCTCCTTGCATCTGGAAAGTCCTTGCATAAAGGGGCAGTAAACTGGAATGTAATATATATATATATATATAAAATGCATATCTGCCAAAAGGGCATCTACCATTTGTGTATTGAGGAGGAAACATTTCTGCATGGTTTTAAATATAGAATTTCTACAGCATTGTCAAATAATCATAAATACACTGCTGCTAAAAAAATGTGTTTTTATGGACCCCTAGCCCCACCATACAACTACTACCACACTGAAGTTACAATCCAAAATTGCACAAAGAAATAAAAAAAACATTTGCTAAGTAAGTCCTACCTCCTCTTCAAATGAAAGTGATCTGCCGTCTGACTCAGGCACACACTGTACAAAGTGCCAAGTCTGTCTCACACTGAGCATAGTTGTTTAGTGCACACTACGAAATCCTCTCAAATGCTAATACTTTAATCCTTGTAATAACATTTCTCATGCTCAATTAGCACTCTGCTATAGTACCCACTGGTGGCTGCAAAAATTAAAAAAAAAAAAAATTTTTTTTTAGTTCTTGCCTCATGGGCCCCCCCTGGCTCATTGGGCCCCTTACAGGAGTCACCCCTGTTACCCCCTGATGGCGGCCCTGTGGACATGCCGGAATCAGGAACAAGGAGAACAGCAGAGTCAGGAACAAGCCAAGGATCAGGAAACAGGAGGGACATCAGACAGCCAGGTAATACACAGGAGCTCTCACAAACAGGTCTGAGACAACGCAAGGACAAAGCATACTGAACAAGGACCCTTTAAATAGTAAGTGATGACATCACAATTCTGAGACTGCATCCTGTCTCACACTGATGATGAACACAAGTCTGGCCATAAAAGGAAGTGCAGGAATTGAGCAGCATCACACAGTATGCACCAGAGTCAGCAAGAGAGGTGAGTAAAATGGCTGCCAGCAGTACATGGCAAACAAAACAGGAAAAAAACCTGACATTATGTCATTAAAGGGATATAAAATTAATATTTTAAAATGTACAGTAGTGCATACCAAATACAAGAAGTTTGCAAAAAGAACTTTTTCCCATGTATGCCAGAAGTCACAGGACTTTACTGCCCTTCTCAGGCAGCATACAGAGTATGCACCAAAGACTAATGCACAAGCAGGTCACCTGCCATTTTTTTACCCTATCATGTGTATCATATTAAAATATATCATTAAAGCATTGATAACTGTGAACTCTTTTTGCAAACACAATTTTAGTACAAAAAGTTTAATTGTAGATTCCAATCTGTTAGTGTTTGTTCGTGGTAAAATGTTAAACTCCTCTTTCTAAGAAGCACAATATATGTGTCGTATTCTCCTATGATGGGAATTATCTTCAAGCTTTTTTATTAACAAAATAAATTGCTTGTGATAGATCATATAACATTTTATTACATGTTTAAGTGTTTAAAAAGTCAACTTCCTGAGCCCAAAAAGTTCTTACCCTTTAGGAACATAATGAATTTTATTTTGCATGTTTATATTAAACCACATTAATTTTATAGACAGCCTGATACTGCACATATACAGGGAGTGCAGAATTATTAGGCAAGTTGTATTTTTGAGGATTAATTTTATTATTGAACAACAACCATGTTCTCAATGAACCCAAAAAACTCATTAATATCAAAGCTGAATAGTTTTGGAAGTAGTTTTTAGTTTGTTTTTAGTTTTAGCTATTTTAGGGGGATATCTGTGTGTGCAGGTGACTATTACTGTGCATAATTATTAGGCAACTTAACAAAAAACAAATATATACCCATTTCAATTATTTATTTTTACCAGTGAAACCAATATAACATCTCAACATTCACAAATATACATTTCTGACATTCAAAAACAAAACAAAAACAAATCAGTGACCAATATAGCCACCTTTCTTTGCAAGGACACTCAAAAGCCTGCCATCCATGGATTCTGTCAGAATTATTATTATTACAGAGATGCACATCACCTAATATGCTTAATTGGTAGTAGGCTTTCGAGCCTATACAGCTTGGAGTAAGACAACATGCATAAAGAGGATGATGTGGTCAAAATACTCATTTGCCTAATAATTCTGCACTCCCTGTATATTAAGCTTTTTTAGCGTCACAGAACCTTAAAGGGACACTGAACCCAAATTTTTTCTTTCATGATTTAGATAGAGCATGACATTTTAAATAACTTTCTAATTTACTCTTATTATCAAAGTTTCTTCATTCTCTTGGTATCTTTATTTGAAATGCAAGAATGTAAGTTTAGATGCCGGCCCATTTTTGGTGAACAACCTGGGTTGTTCTTGCTGATTGGTGGATAAATTCATCCACCAATAAAAAAGTGCTGTCCAGAGTCTGAACCAAAAAACTTAGATGCCTTCTTTTTCAAATAAAGATGCAAGAGAACAAAGAAAAATTGATAATAGGAGTAAATTAGAAAGTTGCTTAAAATTGCATGCTCTATCTGAATCATGAAAGAAAAAAATTGTTCAGTGTCCCTTTAACTGTTATGTGTGTATAGCATATTCAGTCTCATTCTCTATTTGAAGAAACAGCAATGCAACATGGTGAGCCAATCACACGAGGCATCTAGGGGCAACCACCAATCTGCAGTTACTGAACCTATTTATATATGCTTTTCAACAAAGGATAACAAGAGATTTAAGCAAATGAGATAATAGAAGTAAATTTGAAAGTTGTTTAAAATTTGCATGCTCTTTCTGAATCATGAAAGAAAACATTTTGTTTAGTGTCCCTTTAAATATGCAGGTCTGTTTCCTTTCAATGTTTAAATGAGAGGTTGCTGTGAAATAATGGTGCAGAAAACTATTGGAAGTCATGACCTGTATGGGAGGGGGACTAGTTTCACTATTTTAGTAGAGTGTGTTGTGCTATAATTAGGGTCATTGAGAAAGTTCAGTATACTTATACGAAATGCATTTGGCCCATCATATTTTGTGTGTACACTATTTTTAATGTTGTCAATAAAAGAAGAATATGTTTTTATTCATTTTGTTGCCACCGTGTTTTTTGTCTGAAGTCGAGTGCAGGTCTTGTTTGTGAGTTTGTTCTTTGTTCAGAGGAGAATTGCCTGGTATTTCAGGGCTGGACTGACCTTACTAGGTGGGATCAGACTGATATAATTCAGGAAAGTTCTCCTGTGTGAAAAGCACAATTGGGCTAAAAGAGATTGCGTCTAGGTGGTAACTCACCATAGAACCAGCTACTGAGCTGTTGTTCTTTCCTGGTAGAGTGCTTTTCTTTCTGAATATATATTCACCTCTCATGAAGAGACTGAAAAAAAAAATCTGTTTATGTTTTTATAGTTCCTAACACATTTACGCTTTATGATTATATAGGATTAGAAAGCTATATAACACTAAGCCAAAAGGCAAGAGCTGGATACAAGACTCTAACAGATTGAAACGGCAACCAGTATTCAAAGGTAAACATCTGTTGTTTAGAAAATGGCAGAATTCCAAGTGGTAGTCTGTCAAAAAATTAAATTTGCCCATACCTAGCTGTAAGGTACAGGGCTAAATTGGGGTGCTTTGAAATCTAAATTCAGATGCAAATCAGAAGTGCCTTTCGTAAATAATAATAATAATAATAATAATAACAATAATAATACATAATACATGGTTATATCAGTGGGTTTAAAAAAAATGAAGTAAGTTGATAATGTTAGCTATGATGACCATCCAATACCTCTTTTTCCCACTTTGTACTCAATTTGCCTTGTGATTAGCATGCCAACACTTTTAAAAGAGCATTCATGTGTACAAATTATAAGGCTTGATGTCTGTCGCTCTATAAAAAGAATAACATAGGGATTAAAAAAGATATGTTGGTCAACCCTGATTAGTTAACTGTATGTCTTTATTATCTACTTTATTACATTATGTACAACTAATATTTCACAAACAAGGAGGTAGATGTATTATGCACCATCAGTGCTGTATTATTATGTATAAATCTACATAAAACTGGTTAATAAAATATAACAGGCCATTGGTGTTCTAAAGTAAGTTAACTTTATGTTTACAAAAAAAAAGATTCACAAGATCACCAAACCACCCACCTGACCCTCACCATGGTAAACAGATTGTTTGCGCTGTTAGCCTCTTGTGTTATTCATTTACGCCAAATGGCTTCTTGGAAGATTTATGAAAGTAGTAGAAAATGCAAACTCTTGCAATACTCTGATCAAATTTCGAAAGCAGGCGTGTATCAAAGACCGTCTCTACGGACCTCTCATGGGGTCTTTCTATGCAGAAATAATGTCAGAGGTGCTTGTGGTCATTGTATAATTACTTTTCCTTGACACTCACTTTGTTTTATCCCGCAGGTTACTATCCTTAAGTGACAGAAGCCTATAAATGCAGCTGGTTTCTCAGAGTATCTTAAACAAAGGTCTGTTTTATTTAATGGATTCTGACGCCCACGCTCCACCCAAAGGGACAACAGGACAGATATGCATGATGCTGGGACAGCGTGGGCGGACAGCAGCAGCTGGAATGGCGGAGGAAGAGCACATTAATCCCATCTTAAGTGAAAGTCATTTAGGTCTGGAGTGGAAGATTGCTTGTCTTGTTTATTACATTACAAACATGTTGGGGTGTAATGAAGCAGACAAAATAAATATGGCATATTGCCTTCAAGGTGGAGGACGATACAAATCTACTTATCATACTAATAAGCCAACTAAAATTTAGAGAAAGAAAGAGAGAGAGAAAGAAAGAGAGAAAGAGAGAGTCAGAAAAAGAAAGAACACACACACACACACACATATATATATATATATATATATATACACACATACACAGACTCACATTTTCCAACTCAATTTTTACAGCTACAAATAGCACCAATATTGGTTTTCAAAAGATTTGGCATGTTCATCATATAGCAAATTGACAAAGTCTACATTGTTATGTCTACAAAAATCCCCAATATTAGTGACCCAAAACAAGGTATGTTTTTTTAACACTGCGTGCACACAAAAATTTCTTTTTTTTTTTTGTAAATATAGATAAGCATAAATATAAATAATAGATAGAATTATTGAATATATGTTACAGTTAATTAATATAGACTCATTAACTAAAGTGATGTGTCACATCTGTAGAATGTAGCATATACTGTACATTACATGAAAAAACATTCTGTACAGCATATCTACAAAGCTCATTGGCTATTCTAAAAGAACATTCTGTCACATACTGCTGTTTTATCTGCCATAGTTGGTCTTTTCCTGATATTTAATTGATTGTCACTATGTCTATCACAGACATGTTAGAAAGAGGTGACATGTCTAAATACTCATCTGACAAGTCATTTCCAGCTCTGCACTGGGATGTCACACAGAGGAAGATTTTGCTTTTCAATTACTGGGCATACCCTCCAATCTGTTTGTGAATTACCCCCTCATTATTAGTACAGATCCTACTAGTAATAACTCTGACTATCCTATAAACAATAGAACAATTCATATTAATAATGTTAACATTATTTATAATTATATAATTATGCTGACTTTGCTGTCATTATTTATGATCAGAATTCCTTTAATTCTTCTAATCAGGGTAAGCTTATTACACTTAACATGATAGAACAGAAACAAAAAATGTATATTTTTAACCATGCATTTCCTGCTATTAACAATCTAATTATTGGTATTATCCTTCGACATACTTACTGTTTTGGTGATCTCATATTTGTTGAAGCAATTTGTGCTAATATGTAAAAACTTATATTCATATGCAAAAGTATTGTAGCGTAACAGCTCCTGGTGCTAGTTCATAAAGTTTTTTCTGGGGTCTTCAGATTCAAACCCAATCTAGTCCAGATGAAGCCTTCAGGAACCATATATAGGGGCACACAAAAAAAGTAGAGGAGTTCTGATACTTGCTAATGCCAAAGACCTACTAATGAAATAATGAAATATTTACTTATATGTGCAGCTTTTATGTTAAAGCTTTTCAAAAACATTAACACCTTGTTTGATCCAGTTGTTTTCAATAGACAAATTCTATTTGTTGGAACCAATCTGCAGTAGACAAGCCTTGTAATTGTCATTTTGTTATTTAAAAAATGTGCATTGCTTTGCAGTGTCTTATCTTATCACTACTTCTGAGGCCAATTAGGGACAGATATGTAGCAGGGTTGGGCTTTTGAAGTCTGCAGTGCAAACTCCAAATTCACAGATTTGGAAACCTACCATTTTAGACTTAAATTGCCATAAAAGCGGGCATAATTAATAATAAAAGTATATTCCTAGCTTTATATATATATTCCTTAGCATAACTAAACATTTTCTATTACAATCTCAAGATATTTGATATCCTATTAAGCTCAACAAATTTCTATCATGCATTAGAAACAGTATATATATATATATATATATATATATATATATATATATATGCATTTGATAAATATAGAATTTGGTATTGTTTTTATACAAATTTAGGTTTCACTACATTGAACATTCGGCCTTATTTTAGGGTTGATCACAATGCTGTGCTTGAAATCTTTACCTCCTGAAAAGAACATAAAATATTCCTATTACTGACCAACAAAATGACAATTTCATGAGTTTAGCGATTACATCACAGGTCTAGTATGTTGATTGGCCCATTTTAATAGAGGCCTATTTATCAAAGGTCTGTCGGACCTGATCCGACAGTGCGGATAAGGTCCGACAGACCTCTCTGAATGTGGACAGCAATACGCTCTCCATATTCAGCATTGCACCAGCAGCTCTTGTGAGCTGCTGGTGCAACGCCGCCCCCTGCAGATTTGCGGCCAACCGGCCACAAGCACGGTAGTGTCAATCAACCTGATCGTACTAGATCGGATTGAATTGTGGCGATCTCTGTCAGCCTCATCAGAGCAGGCGGACAGGTTATGGAGCAGTGGTCGCTGCTTCATAACTGCTGTTTCTGGCGAGTCTGCAGGCTCACCAGAAACACGGGCCCTCAAGCTCCATTCAGAGCTTGATAAATGGGCCTCAATGTGTGTAGTAGCCATAGGTGTGTGCAGAGGGTGGGCCGGGCGTGGCCAGGCATACCCTAATGCAGCGGACACTAGACAAAGCAGAAGGACACAACTGTGTGATTTTCCCCAGTGCTCTGTTGTCACCTAGGGCCACTTGGAACTTTCAATATGTACAAGTCCCTCTCTATTCAATCTCCTGGAAGCAAGAGGGAAAGTGCAGACAGGGGTAATTAGCAACAGGAGCCCAAAGCAGGCCCCGTCCACCTGCTCGACTAGTGCTCGGTTAACTCACTGGCATTGTTGTAATTGCTATTGTGCTTTAATTTAAGCCCTACATGACGGTAGTCTCCACATTGTGCACAGTTTTCTGCATGATGTCAACAGCTATAGAAACACAAGGAGGCCATATCTTAGTGTTAGTGACTGACCCCATGCACTTCAGCAGGCAGTCTGCATGTAGAGGGTTTGAGTTCTCTAGTTAACAAGTTATACAAATTTTATGTGCCTGGTTAACACTACTAGGAAATGTTGGTATTTTCTGTCATATTTTGTATCTATGTAAGTAAAGTGCTTACCGTAAAACCTTGTTTTCTTTGGCTTTATTTTCATTATAATGGATTAAAATGAATGTCCTTTCTTTTAATTTATTTTGTCAACTAAAAAAAATCTCTTGGTGCACACCCTAATGAAATCTGCACGCCTATGGTAGTAGCCATATGCATTTGGACTAATTGTTAGCAAAAGAATGATGAATATGGCCGCCACTTCTTTTAATGCCTAGTGTGTAGTGATGCTAATAGGTGACATGGGAAATTAACCTATTGTGTTCCAAAACCGTAGAGATATGTGTGTGTGCGTGTGTCTTTTAAGGGATTTGAACAGGGGCATTATCGGTATAGCAGGGATGTGTATTTGTTAGGCTATTGATTTGGCGATTTTTTGTATTAATGTAGAAGTTCTTAATATGAATGTTTTCATTTGACTTGATTAACCAGGTAGTGTTTGTATCTGTTTGACATTTGACGTTCCTTACTAATATCATCCAAAATAGGGCTAAGGTTACAATTAGCGCTAAATGCTGCATGCGAGCGATAAGAGGTTTATCACAGCTCTTTGCGCACATTGGAAGTAGCGCGCGTATTACGACTTGAAAGTAAATGTGTTTACCTGAGTGCAATTGAATTTAAGTCGAGATATCGTGACTTTAGAGCTTTGATTAACTGTTGCATGAGACAAAAAAGTGTCACACAATACATCAAAAATACATCATTACACTCATAATAACACTGTCTTCTAACAATTATTTAAAAAAATGCTTAAAAAAGTTATAAGGGCTCAAAGATATGAGGTCTCAGGTGTTAGAAAAAAAAAGGACTGCAAAGGGCTTTAACATAGAGCTACATACATATACATGTCTGTATTTATATGTGTAGATGTGTGTGTGTGTGTATATATATATATATATATACCCATTTACAGACATATATACACATTTAAACACATAAATACATATGTATACATATATAGACATATATATATATATAAGTGCATTGGAGCTATTTGCAGTCAAGTAGCTGAAAACATGAAAAAACCATCTTTATGCAATTCTCATATTTAATAAAGTGTTAGTGACAGTCTAGTCAAAATTAAACGTTCATGATTCAGGTAGGGCATACAATTTTAAACAATTTTCAACTTACTTTTATCATCAAATTTGCTTTGCTCCCTTGGTATTCTTTGTTGAAAACTAACCTAGGTAGGCTCAAACTGATTTCTAAACTGTTAAGAACCGCCTCTTATCCCAGTGCACTTTGACAGTTTTTCACAGTTAGACACTTTTAGTTCATGTGTGTCATATAGATATCATTGTGCTCACTCCCGTGGAGTTATTCAAGAGTCAGCACTGGCTAAAATGTATGTCTGTCAAAAGCACTAAGAAAAGGGGGCAGTCTGCAGAGGCTTAGACAGAAGGTAATCACAGAGGTAAAACATGTATTAATATAGCTGTGTTGGTTATGCAAAACTGGGGAATGGGTAATAAAGGGATTATCCATCTTTTTAAACAGTATCAATTCTGGAGTAGACTGTCCCTTTAACTGTGTATGTAATATAAATATTTCACATTCCAATGTTCTTCACATAGGGGAATATGTTACATACAGGTATTTTTAAATAGATATTCCTATACATATCTGTACATATCTATACATATATGTAATCATATTTTTATGCTTTTATACCTGCTTTTCATGTACACAGAATGTGTCCTCATTTAGCTTGTTTTGTTTATATATATATACACAAATACATACTTTTCTTTATTCCATTTATACAATCTTTATTTTTATATTCTTTGATATACATAGCCCTTTCTAAATTGCTGACCATTGTATTCACTGTTAATATTGCTTTTTCGTTACAGCTATTGGTGGCTCATAATATGTGTTTTTGGTTTAATTACCTTGGGATCTCTGCAATTTTATAGAGCCTATACATTTACACATATATTGATATCACATCATTCTTCCTTTTTAGTTTACTCACCGCTTATCACTATTAATTCACTTAGAAGCCTTCTAGTACTTCATAGTGTAGCTTCAATAAGAGGAAATAAACTTGAAGTTAATAGCATTTCCTTTAGTAGGCAGTATAGTAAATAGTATTAAGTGAGTAAGTTTAGCCATTGGTACACTAGAGAGGGCTCCAGCATCCAATCACCACACAGGAATGCACATATTAACTAGTGTTATGTGATAGGCCCATTATTGTCTATGAGTAAGGCTCTATATGAGCTGAAACGCGCCAGACGCAGCCCATCTGCAGTCCTCTTGACTATTTTTGCTTTGCCTTAATCTGCTTTTAACTGCTGTCTATCCTCGTTGGAATAAAACAGTGATACCTTGCTTTGAGCTCTGCCCGTAGTGTGTTACTGATGGTAGCCTTTGTTATGTCGGTCCCAACTCTCTGCAGGTCATTCACTAGGTCCCCCCATGTGGTTCTGGGATGTTTGCTCACCGTTCCATGCACTCACTCTCAGCTGTATCAATTTTCTTGAGCCTGGTTGTCTCCTCTCCAGTATTCACAAAAAAATGTCAAAATATGATGGCACTCACAGGGCTTATCTTTTAAAGAATATACTCAAATTTTATTTAGCATATGCACATTCCATCCCTAAAATAAAGTTGACGTTTTAGCTTATAAATGAGATCTGTTAAGCGTTCTGTGTCGTCATTTATGAGCTCTGCAACGGAGCTCATAAATGGCGACACAGAACGCCTAACAGATTTCTTCTTATTAAGATAACATGGTCTTGAAAAAGACAATTTATAAGCCGAAACATCGACTTTATTTTGTGGATGGAAAGTATATATGCTAAATAAAATTTGAGTATATTCTTTAAAAGATAAGACCTGTGAGTGCCCTAATAATTTGAAATGTTTATATATATATATATATATATATATATATATATATATATATATATATATAGTATATATATATATATATATATATATCATATGTATAGATATATATTTTACCAAAATAACATCATATATATACAGTATCTCACAAAAGTGAGTACACCTCTCACATTTTTGTAAATATTTTATTATATCTTTTCATGTGACAACACTGAAGAAATGACACAATGTAAAGCAGTGAGTGTACAGCCTGTATAACAGTGTAAATTTGCTGTCATCTCAAAATAATTCAAGACATAGCCATTAATGTCTAAATCGTTGGCCACTAAAGTGAGTACACCCCTAAGTGGAAATTTCCAAATTGGGCCCAAAGTGTCAATATTTTGTGTGGCCTCCATTATTTTCCAGCACTGCCTTAACGCTTTTGGGCATGGAATTCACCAGAGCTTCACAGGTTGCCACTGGAGTCCTCTTCCACTCCTCCATTACGACATCACGGAGCTGGTGGATGTTAGAGACCTTGCGCTCCCCCACCTTCCATTTGAGGATGCCCTACAGATGCTCAATAGGGTTTAGATCTGGATACATGCTTGGCCAGTCCATCACCTTTACCCTCAGCTTCTTTAGCAAGGCAGTGGTCGTCTTGGAGTTGTGTTTGGGGTCGGTATCATGCTAGAATACTGCCCTGTGGCCCAGTCTCCGAAGGGAGGGGATCATGCTCTGCTTCAGTATGTCACAGGAAATGTTGGAATTCATGGTTCCCTCAATGAACTGTAGCTCCCCAGTGCCGGCAGCACTTATGCAGGCCCAAACCATGACACTCCCACCACCATCCTTGACTGTAGGCAAGACACACTTGTCTTTATACTCCTCACCTGGTTGCCACCATACAGGCTTTACACCATCTGAACCAAATAATTTTGTCTTGGTCTCATTGGACCACAGGACATGGTTGCAGTAATCCATGTCCTTAGTCTGCTTGTCTTCAGCAAACTGTTTGCGGGCTTTCATGTGCATCATCTTTAGAAGAGGCTTCCTTCTGGGACGACAGCCATGCAGACTGCAGTGTGCGGTGTATGGTCTGAGCACTGACAGGCTGACCCCCCACCCCTTCAACCTCTGCAGCAATGCTGGCAGCACTCATAAGTCTATTTCCCAAAGACAACCTCTGGACATGACACTGAGCACGTGCACTCAACTTCTTTGGTCGACCATGGCAAGGCCTGTTCTGAGCGGAACCTGTCCTGTGAAACCGCTGTTTGGTCTTGCCCACTGTGCTGCAGCTCAGTTTCAGGGTCTTGGCAATCTTCTTATAACCTAGGCCATCTTTATATAGAGCACCAATTCTATTTTTCAGATGCTCAGAGTTTATTTACCATGAGGTGCCATGTTGAACTTCCAGTGACCAGTATGAGAGAGTGTGAGAGCGATAACACCAAATTTAACACACCTGCTCCCTATTCACACATGAGACCTTGTAACACTAATGAGTCACATGACACCGTGGAGGGAAAATGGCTAATTGGGCCCAATTTGGACATTTCCACTTTGGGGTGTACTCACTTTTGTTGCCAACAGTTTAGACATTAATGGCTGTGTGTTGAGTTATTTTGAGGGGGCAGCAAATTTACACTGTTATACAGGCTGTACACTCACAACTTACAAAAAATGTGAGGGGTGTACTGACTTTTGTGAGATACTGTATATATAGAAATATGTATTTAAAAATAAATAGAACATATTCTGCTATGTAAAGAACATTGGAATGTGAATTATTCATATTTCATGTCGGGTTAGCACACTTGGTTAAACTCGATCGCGCAATTAAGAGTGTTCGTTTTTTTTTCTCAACTTTTCGTGCTCCATTTAAGTCTATGGGGGAATAAGTTAATGTGGACGCAATATTCAAAGTTTGGGTTTTTACATGCGCAGGGTGCAAACATTTTTTACTTTCATATGCACTCTACCCAACACGCGCAAAAAGCTTACTCCTGGCTAAATAGCGTGACACTTTTAATCTAAACCATAGTAGGCCAATTTCAGTGTGTTTTGCCCATACATAAAACCAGTGTTACATTTAAAACCTTTTTTGGGTTCTCGGTAATAAGTTGAAAAATTATGTCTGAGGTTTATCAAGCACTTTTGGTTGTGGCATCTGAGAAATATGGGTCTGCAAATGTGTCATTAAATATCGATTATTTGGATTGTGATCAGGAAAACAGGACCATTTTTCCCCAAACCCATAATAAAAAGTGCTGTTAGTACACAATGAAAATGGCAGATCATAATTGTATCAACTTCGAAAAGACAATTAGGATGACAACATTTTCTATAGATTGCGATCAACTCCTTTATAAGATTTTTGATTTATATAGCAATTTTTTCATTGTTAAAGAGACATGTAAAGTAAATACAATAGATTTGCATAATCAACAAATGCATGATAACAAGACAATACAATAGCACTTAGGGGTCGATTTAACAAGGGCCAAATGGCCCCTGTTCCCTTTGTTTCCGCGTGAGCCTTCAGGCTCGCAGGAAACAGGAGTTAAGAAGCAGTGGTCTTAAGACCGCTGCTCCTTAACTCATACTCCACCTCTGAGGCGGCGTACAGAAATCCACCTAATCGTGTACAATCGGGCTGATTGACACCCCCCCTGCTAGCGGCCGATTGGCTGTGAATCTGCAGGGGACAGCATTGCACAAGCAGTTCACTAGAATGTTCTTGTGATCATTTTGACCCCACGGGGTGAGGTCTTGCGTGGAGCCCCAGATCGAGGGAGATTATCAGTGGTCTTGTATGTCTTCCATTTTCTAATTATTGCTCCCACAGTTGATTTCTTCACACCAAGCTGCTTGCCTATTGCAGATTTAGTCTTCCCAGCCTGGTGCAGGTCTACAATTTTGTTTCTGGTGTCCTTCGACAGCTCTTTGGTCTTCACCATAGTGGAGTTTGGAGTGTGACTGTTTGAGGTTGTGGACAGGTGTCTTTTATACTGATAACAAGTTCAAACAGGTGCCATTAATACAGGTAATGAGTGGAGGACATAGGAGCCTCTTAAAGAAGAAGATACAGGTCTGTGAGAGCCAGAAATCTTGCTTGTTTGTAGGTGACCAAATACTTATTTTCCACCATAATATGCAAATAAATTATTTCCCAATCAGACAATGTGATTATCTGGATTGGTTTCCACATTTTGTCTCTCATAGTTGAGGTATACCTATGATGAAAATTACAGGCCTCTCTTATCTTCTTAAGTGGGAGATCTTGCACAATTGGTGGCTGACTAAATACTTTTTTGCCCCACTGTATATATATTTATACACACACACACATTTATATATATATATACACTCCACAGTCTCCAGATTATTTGGATTGTGATCAGGAAAACAGGACCATTTTTCCCCAAACCCATAATAAAAAGTGCTGTTAGTACACAATGAAAATGGCAGATCATAATTGTATCAACTTCAAAAAGACAATTAGGATGACAACATTTTCTATAGATTGCGATCAACTCCTTTATAAGATTTTTGATTTATATAGCAATTTTTTCATTGTTAAAGAGACATGTAAAGTAAATACAATAGATTTGCATAAACAACAAATGCATGATAACAAGACAATACAATAGCACTTAGGGGTCGATTTAAAAAGGGCCAAATGGCCCCTGTTCCCTTTGTTTCCGCGCGAGCCTTCAGGCTCGCAGGAAACAGGAGTTAAGAAGCAGTGGTCTTAAGACCGCTGCTCCTTAACTCATACTCCACCTCTGAGGCGGCGTACAGAAATCCACCCAATCGTGTACAATCGGGCTGATTGACACCCCCCCTGCTAGCGGCCGATTGGCTGCGAATCTGCAGGGGGCAGCATTGCACAAGCAGTTCACTAGAACTGCTTGTGCAATGCTGAATGCTGACAGCGTATGCTGTCCGCATTCAGCGATATCTGGCGGACATGATACGATGCAAAGTATGTCTGCCAGGCATTGTTAAATCAGCCCCTATGTCTGAACGTCAAAATGAGTAGTAGATTTTTGCCTAACAAATTTTAAAGTTATGTATATTTCAACTCCCCCTGTACCATGTGACAGCCATCAGCCAATCACAAATGAATGTATGTATATTCTTTTAATTTTTTGCACATGCTCAGTAGGAGCTGGTGACTCAAAAAGTGTAAATCTAAAAAGACTGCGCATATTTTTTTTAATGGAAGTAAATTGGAAAGTTGTTTAAAATGACATGCTGTATCTGAATCATGAAAAGTTTAATTTGACCTGAGTGTCACTTTAAGTACATTTTTGGGATTAGCATATGCCAACATAAAAGCACTGCTCAGCCAAAAAAAAATTCTGAATTCTATATTTTTTTTAAAATAATTTTAAGGGACATGAAACCCAAAATTTGTATTTTAAAATTCAGAAAGAGCATACAATTATAAACAACCTTCCAATTTTCTTCCGTTATCAAATGTGTTTCTTTATTTTGGTATCCTTTCTTAACGGAGCAGCAATGCTCTACTGTGAGCTAGCTGAACACCTCAGGTGAACCAGTGGCAAGAGGCATATATGTGCAGCAACCAATCAGCAGCTAGTTCCCAGTAGTGGATTGCTGCTCCTGAGCCTACCTAGGTATACTCTTCAACAAAGGATACCAAGAGAACAACACAAATTAGGTCATCAAAGTACATAAGAAAGTTGTTTAAAATTACATGTTTTGTCTGAATCATAAAAAAATTTTTTTGACTTTACTGTTCCTTTAACACTGTAATTTATTTTTATAAAAACAAGGTTTTGCAAATCAAGAGCATCTCAGGGGCAAACTTCTTCAAAAGCCTCATAAAATCCATGTCCCTGGTCACCTTTGTTTTGAACAGTTAGGGACAAATTTAAATGAATTTGTGCTCTGAGCTAACCAATGTTTGTGTAGCATGTTGCAGGCTCAGGTAAATTCACTATACTTAAGTATGCTGGAGACATTCCAGCCACTCTTGTGGGAATGCAGTTTTACAAATATTTTACAGCAAAAACAAATAATTAAATATTATAGCAAAATAAATAATTGATTTACAGTATACATTTAAAGGACCATTAAATACAGTATATTTGCATAATGAACAAATGCATGATAAAAAGACAATGCAATAGCATACATTTCAAAGTTATGATTATTTCCACTCCTCCTATACCATGTGACCGCCATCAGCCAATCACAAATGCATAAACGTATATTCTGTGAATTTGTGCACATGCTCAGTTGTTGATGTAAGTAAATTGGAAAAATTGTTTAAAATTGAATGCTCTTTCTGAATCATTAAAGTTTGATTTTGATCTGAGTGTTCCTTTAATGTTGCTTTATTTATTTAATGAAACATTTCATGGCAGATTACAGTTTGAGTTAATGTTCCTTTAATAATCTCATTCTAGGAAATGTTCTTGTTGCAGATGAACCCTGCCATAGCAAACTGGCTTCGTTGCAATGTGATAGTTGATAAATAAGATTTACATTATTTAGAAAGCTTGCTACTTTGGGAAGAATATTCTTTAGTGTTGCACTGGGTAAAAATGATTGTTCTATTCATATATTTTCTTATAGTGGTTTGACATAATAAATAACCCACCCAAACCATTAAAGGTAAAAATCATCAAACCATTAATAATTTTCATGCTGCTATGCATCATCTTGAAACTTTATCATTATATCTGATCCCCAGTTAGTTCACAGATACACAACCTGCACATTTTGCAATAAACAGGCTTTTCTATATACTTTTGTTACTTATTAATTCTATCATAGTCACTTAAAGGGATTTGTAACAAAAAAAAATATTTCATAATGTAGATAGAGCATGTGATTTTAAACAACTGTCTACTTTACTTCTATTATCATTTTTTCTGCATTCTCTTGGTGTCTTTAGTTGAAAACCAGGGGCATATGCTTAAAAGCTGACCCTTTTCTAGAGCACTATATGGCAGCAGTTTGGCAAGAATGTTTTCCATTTGCAAGAGCATTATTTCCTGCCATGTTTGCTCCAGATGCCTACCTAGGTATCTCTTCATCACAGAATATGATGTGAAACAAAGCTTTATTAAAGTGTTATGTTGTGCTGTGTCTGAATCAGAATTTTTTTTTTTTTTTGGGGGGGGGGAAGTTTCATATCCCTTTAAGAAAGAAAAAAGGATGCTAAAATTTACATAAAATTGAGCCATATGTGTCAAACAGACTCACGACTTCCTTTGTACTCCACCTGTAATCTAAGCCCCTTTATATATATATATATATATATATATATATATATATATATATATATATATATATATATATATATATATATATATATATATATATATAAATGTATACACACACACACATATATATATATATATGTGTGTGTGTGTGTGTGTGTGTGTGTGTGTACATTTTGATTATCATGTCCCTTTAAATTGTAAAGTTCTAAAACAGGGTTTCCCAAACTAAAAAAATTGCAGGTCTAGATGAGTTTGTGCTGCTCCAAAACTCAAAGGGACAGTCCTCATGGAATTCTATAAAAAGGGGCTGTCCCTGCGAGTGGTGAGATGTC
>NC_069502.1:87455042-87532542 GCF_027579735.1 Bombina bombina | reverse complement strand
CGCAGTACGGCCAAACTTCCGGTGCACCCTGTGGCCTTATGGGTAATGTAGTCCGCCGGAGTTAGGTGGTTAGGGATGGGCGAATGTTTCTAAAAATTCCAAATTTAAAACGAATTTTGATACATTCGTTCGTTCAAATCGAATTTCGAATGTTTATATAGCATTTTAACATTCTATTTTCGAATTTTCGTTTTCAAATTTTTCAATAAAATTCGAAAATATTCGTTCGAATAATAGAATGTTTAGCTATGTATTCATTCAATTTCGAAATGTAATATTCGAATTTGAATGTGACATTTGAATTCGAATGTGACATTCAAATTTGAAATAGTATTTCTAGTCTACAACTGTGTTTAATAAATGTGATATTCGAATTTGAATGCTACATTCGAATTCGAATGTCACATTCGAATTTGAAATAGTATTTCTAGTCTAATACTGTGTTTTAAATGTGATATTCGATTCAAATGTGATATTTGATTTGAATGTGACATTCGAATTCGAAATAGTATTTCTAGTCTAATACTGTGTTTTATAAATGCAATATTCGAATTCGAATGTGATATTCGATTTGATTCGAATGTCACATTCGAAATAGTGTTTCTAGTCTACAATTGTGTTTTATAAATGTAATATTCTAATTCGAATGTGATATTCGAATGTAACATTCGAATTTGAATGGGACATTCGAATTCGAATGTGACATTTGAAAACTGTAAATAACATTCGAAAATCGAATTTTTAAGAATATTCATTCTTATCAACATTCTATTATGTAAATCGAATTTCTACAATAACATTCGTTCTAACATTCGAATTCGGATATAAACACATTCACCCATCCCTATAGGTGGTTTTGTAACGGTGACAATGGTTGGTAGGTTTGGCAGGACGCTCTGAAGGTGTGTGAAGATGCGGTAATGCTGTAATGCTTAACACAGTGTAATGATTAGCACGGACATATGAATGAGGAGGGAGGAAGTGAGCAGAGTACACTATGTCCCATGTGAGTCAGTTGCGATACCGATATTGTCTGGTAAGAAACTGGGTTTTTTTGCCCTCACATCATACCTGCTAAACGTGCTAAAAATATATAAAAAATTGCTTTGATACGACGGTATGTTAAAATAAAATAAAGGAAAGATGCTGTACTCCTTAGAACTGGTCATTTCAAATGTGAAAAAATCCTTTATTCAACCATTACAACTATTACAGCTTTAATGGCTGAATAAAGGGTTTTTTTCACATTAAATTTACGGTACTAATGAGTGCAGCATCTTTCCTTTGTTTTATTCTATACTCTTGGGGAAGTGTAAAAGGATCCCCTGGGAGCTGGCATCCTGCATTGGGACTCATTGCTTGCACATTTGGGAGTGCTGGTCTCAATCACTTGCAAACATTGCAGCTTGTGCAACTAATGTGTATATTTTCTTTAAAATTTAATTTCTTCAAAATGGCACCAAACTTTAAGGGTGCGGCCTATAATCAGGTGTGGCCTATATGCGGCACAATACGGTATATATTGAAACTTGACTACAAACGTTTGACAGATAGATCCAAAGTGTTTTCTAGCACGCCACTTGATGCATGCTTACACTCCCCCCTGTACCACCAACTCATACTGCCTCCCTACAGACGTAAACGCAAAACTAGCCCCTGTTACTCTGTATTGGAGTTTTGGGTTGCCACCTCAGCCATATTTTCCTGGATAGCTATGAATTACACATGCTACAGGGTGTTCAGGGAGGAACATGAATAGTGCTGTCCAGAGGAGCAATGCATGTTTCCCTCTGCACACCCTGCAACATGTGTAACTTATAAGTGTCCAGGAAAACATGGCTGAGGTAGCTACCCTAATTGGCGTCTAGGCAAGTTGTGTGACAAGTCAAGCAGCACTACTAACAATATTTAGCAACCTTAAAAAAGAAAGAAAATTTGAAGTTTACAATCACTTTAAAAATATTATTTTATAGGAAGTCTAAGTCATTTCTGCCAAGAGCACATCATCCCTATTTTAGCACCTCTAGAGCTAACAAGGTCATTGAATACAGATTTGAAGTCCCTTTAAAATATATTAAAGGAATAGTCTAGTCAAAATTAAATGATTCAGATAGAGCATGCAATTATTAATTAATTAATTAATTAATTAATTATTATCGATTTTTCTTTTTTTTCTTGCTATCTTTATTTGAATGTAAGCTTAAGAGATGGCCCATTTTTGGTTCAGCACCTGGGTAGCACCTGGGTAGCACTTGCTGATTGGTGGCTAAATTTAGACACCAATCAGCAAGCGCTACCCAGTTGCTGAACCAAAAATGGTCCGGCTCCAATGTTTACATTCTTGCTTTTTTAAATAAAGATAACAAGAAAATGAAGAAAAATTGATAATAGGATAGGGCGACCAGACGTCCCCGAATTCTGGGGACAGTCCCCAGATTGAGGAGACTGTCCCCGGAAATGTCCCCGGTAAGACAATCTGCATCCGCTCCTGTTGCAGCCAAGCGCTGGGAGGAAGTGATCTTTCACCTGATAACTTCACTTCCTCTCAGTGTGATAAGGCAGGCAGCACGCAGGCGGGAAGAGCGGAGCTCCTGACCAGGTAAGTGCATGGGAAGGGGGGGGGGATGGATATGAAATAATATACTGTATATGGAGAACAAAGATGAAGATTACGTGGGTAGCCGTCACCCCCTCCTTTCTCGCACAACCTTCTAACCTAACTCTCACCTAGATTACGAGTTTTGCGTTCGTGTTTTACTGCTGAAAAAATGGCCATTTCCGCTTTAAAACAGCAACGCAGCCATTATGAGTCTCGTTGGTAACGCTGTACTGCAAGCCTTTTAGCCTGTAACGCAACATCAGTCCCGCACTCGAAAAAAATATGTTTTTGCATGGGATTTCCATAGTGCCGGTATTACAAGTTTTGCGGTGAGGCTAAAAAGCTTGCGTTACACCATATAATGACACGAGTCGTTCCGCAATCTGAGACCAGTAGTTATGAGTTTTACGCAACAAAACTGTTATACAAAACTCATAACTAAACTGTTACAAAGTACACTAACACCCATAAACTACCTATTAACCCCTAAACCCCTTGCCCTAAAGAAATTAGCTCTTTTCCCTGTAATAAAATACAAAGACCCCCCGAACAGTAAAATCCACCACCCAACCAACCCCCCAAAATAAAAAACCTAACTCTAAAAAAAACCTTAGCTACCCATTTTTTCCTCATAGACATCAATGGGGTTGTGTTACAGAGCTTTTCATTCCGCGATTGCAGGTTTTAGGTTTTTTTCTAACACTCTCTCCCCATTGATGTCTATGGGGAAAGTGTGCACGAGCACGTCAAAGCAGCGCTTGGATTTTGTGCGGTATGGAGCTCATTGCAACCATATCGTATGCACAAGGCGGCTTTTTCAAAACTCGTAATGGCAGTGCTATGGAGGGTAAAATAACGCATCTTTTGTTGCGTTCGTTTCGCACCCTCTATAGCGCAAAACTTGTAATCTAGGTGTCTATCATTTGTGGCTGATTTTGCAAACAAAAAAATTCTTAATGTGCAATGTTTGCTTTAATTATTGATTCCCTTCCCAATCACTGGATGGAATAACTTAATGAGAGAAATGTTTATGAATATAAACAGTATTGCTCCCAGTGGCATGGAAAGCATTTTTCTGGGACAGGTCCATTTAGCAAATCAAGAAGCCTGTACTATAATTATTTGTTAAATGGCATATTGTAAATTGAGTAACAGCATGAAGATGTTCTCACTGGACGATCTGAAACTGTAGTCTCATGAACTATATTTTACCCTCCACACGTCCCAAGTTACCAGTTTGTCATATGGAGATTGCTTTATTTTCCTCTATTACAAAATTCTTGAGTTTTAATATAGAGTTTATCAAAAGGGGAATGGATAGGAAATGGGAGGAATGGATAGGAAAGGGAGGAATGGATAGGAAAGGGGGGAATGGATAGGAAATGGGGGGGATGGATAGGAAATGGGAGGAATGGATAGGAAAGGGGGGAATGGATAGGAAATGGGGGGAATGGATAGGAAATGGGGGGAATGGATAGGAAATGGGGGGAATGGATAGGAAAGGGGGGGAATGGATAGGAAATGGGGGGAATGGATAGGAAATGGGAGGAATGGATAGGAAATGGGGGGAATGGATAGGAAATGGGGGGAATGGATAGGAAAGGGGGGAATGGATAGGAAATGGGGGGAATGGATAGGAAATGGGGGGAATGGATAGGAAAGGGGGGAATGGATAGGAAATGGGGGGAATGGATAGGAAATGGGAGGAATGGATAGGAAAGGGGGGGAATGGATACAAAAGGGTGATAATGGATATGAAATGGTGGGAATGGGCATGAAATGGGGAGGAATGGACATGAAAAGGGTGGGAAATGGACATAAAGGAGAGATGATTGGCTGTGGACATGAAAAGGATGGATGATGGACATGAGAAGTGAATGGGAATGTCGATTCTGTAGTTGAAAAGTTTGCAGAAATGAAAACCAGGCGATTTTAAATAAATTTGAGTATGCTAGTATTAAATGCGTTTTACTACATGTGCATTACTATTGTGGCATGCTGCAGGTAAATTAACATTTGGTGGTCATAGTCATAACCCAAAAAATTCTAAGAAGTATTCTTTTATTATTTCATGGACAAAATATGAGAAATAATGTATATATCATACAATCACTTCATAAACACAAACCAAATACACTGCATATATAATTTGAGGAAAATATGCTAATAAAATAGTTTTTTACCATTTGCCAATAAATAAAATGTTCCCGGATTTCATTTTAAAAATCAGGCCACCTTATAATAGGAGTAAATGAGAAAGTTTCTTAAAATTGCATGCTCTATCTGAATCATGATTGTTACATTTTTACTAGACTATTCCTTTAACCCTTTTCTGCCTGTTTTCCATAGGTTTATGTGCCTGGACACTAGTGTAAACAAATAACCACAGTTATCTTTTAAAAATACATAACTTACTGACATTCAGAGAATAAGTGCAAACAGACATTATGATTGGTTAAATTTGTACGTGGTTATCCAATAGGCACGTAATGTGAATTTTAGACTATTTGCCGTATTGTAGGCACATTTTCTTGAAAGTAAGGAAAGGTGGTCAGTACTTTCTTTGCCTATGGTTCAAAATTCCTAATTATGCCTTTTGTAATTACAAAACAATGATCTTGTATGGTGCACGCTAGCAGATATACAAACAAAACCAAATGATGTCTTATATGGGTCATCATAGAGCTTGCCAGCCCATAACACAAACTATCCCAAGGCTTATACTGGTAAGATACTTAATTCCCGAAACCGTGCGCATCGACTTCTGCCCCTCTCCAGACCTAACTTAAAAGCACTTTAAGATCAATGTAAAGTTTACAAGTAAGATGAAAAGCCAACTGCTAGGGCCAATTCTTTAGAAACACAAACAGTGTATAAAAGCTTAGCACTGATCATACACAGGGATTAGACGCCATGAGAGAACAGGTAAAGCATCGTGGGATTTCATGTAAAGGGTATAAAGAGATTAGCCGTGAGGGAGTAGTGTATTACCGTAACGAGTGATCTGCTTGTCAGCCAAACCACAAGTATTTACTGCTAAGTTTTATGAACTAACATAACAGGTCTGTAATGTATTTGAGGAGGTTTCTCCAGTTTTCCTGCTCAGACGTTTATAAACTGTTTATAATAGAAATTCACAAACTAGATCCTTTTTGTTATATTCTGTATGAATTTACCGTGTTGTGTATTCACTGAATAAATAGGGCCCATGTACTAAGGGATAAACCGAAACGGTTGCCATCTTGGGAACAAACCTGTCTACCTGTCTGCTCGGTGTGTAGCGCTGTCTCCTTCTCTTGTGCTACCAATCTTACAAGACTAGACCCCGTTACTCACTCCAAATAAACTGGTTCTTACGTTGTGGTGAGCACACTTACATGATGAGACCCCGTTAATCACTCCAAATAAACTGGTTCTTAAGTTGTGGTAAGCACACTTGCATGATGAGACCCCGTTAATCACTCCAAATAAACTGGTTCTTAAGTTGTGGTAAGCACACTTGCATGATCAGACCCTGTTAATCACCCCAAATTAACTGGTTCTTAAGTTGTGGTAAGCACACTTGCATGATGAGACCCCGTTAATCACTCCAAATAAACTGGTTCTTAAGTTGTGGTGAGCACACTTGCATGATCAGACCCTGTTAATCACCCCAAATTAACTGGTTCTTAAGTTGTGGTAAGCACACTTGCATGATGAGACCCTGTTAATCACCCCCGAATAAACTGGTTCTTAACTTGTGGTAAGCCTACTTGCATGACCAGAGCCTGTAAATCACTGTGAATAATCTGGTTCTTAACTTGTAGTAAGCACACTTGCATGATCAGAGCCTGTTAATCACCCCAAATTAACTGGTTCTTAAGTTGTGGTAAGCACACTTGCATGATGAGACCCTGTTAATCACCCCCGAATAAACTGGTTCTTAACTTGTGGTAAGCCTACTTGCATGACCAGAGCCTGTAAATCACTGTGAATAATCTGGTTCTTAACTTGTAGTAAGCACACTTGCATGATCAGAGCCTCTTAATCACTCTGAATAAACAGGTTTTAACTTGTGGTAAGCACACTTGAATGACCAAAACTTGGTAATCACTCCAAATAAATTAGTTCTTAACTTGTGGTAAGCACACTTGCATGACCAAAGCTTGGTAATCACTCCAAATAAATTGTTTCTTAACTTGTGGTAAGCACACTTGCATGACCAAAGCATGGTAATCACTCCAAATAAATTGTTTCTTAACTTGTGGCAAGCACACTTGCATGACCAAAGCTTGGTAATCACTCCAAATAAATTGGTTCTTAACTTGTGGCAAGCACACTTGCATGACCAAAGCTTGGTAATCACTCCAAATAAATTGGTTCTTAACTTGTGGTAAGCACACTTGCATGACCAGAGCCTGTTAATCACCCCCGAATAAACTGGTTCTTAACTTGTGGTAAGCACACTTGCATGACCAGAGCCTGTTAATCACCCCTGAATAAACTGGTTCTTAACTTGTGGTAAGCACACTTGCATGACCAGAGCCTGTTAATCACCCCCGAATAAACTGGTTCTTAACTTGTGGTAAGCCCACTTGCATGACCAGAGCCTGTTAATCAGCCTGATTTAACTGGTTCTTAACTTGTGGTAAGCACACTTGCATGACCAGAGCCTGTTAATCAGCCCGAATAGACTGTTTTTTAACTTGTGGTAAGCACACTTGCATGACCTGAGCCTGTTAATCACCCCCAAATAAACTGGTTCTTAACTTGTGATAAGCACACTTGCATGACCAGAGCCTGTTAATCAGCCCGAATAGACTGTTTTTTAACTTGTGGTAAGCACACTTGCATGACCAGAGCCTGTTAATCACCCCAAAATAAACTGGTTCTTAACTTGTGGTAAGCACAATTGCATGACCAGAGACTGTTAATCACCCCCAAATAAACTTCTTAACTTGTGGTAAGCACACTTGCATGACCAGAGCCTGTTAATCACCCCCGCATAAACTGGTTCTTAACTTGTGGTAAGCCCACTTGCATGACCAGAGCCTGTTAATCACCCCCAAATAAACTGGTTCTTAACTTGTGGTAAGCACAATTGCATGACCAGAGACTGTTAATCACCCCCAAATAAACTGGTTCTTAACTTGTGGTAAGCACAATTGCATGACCAGAGACTGTTAATCACCCCCAAATAAACTTCTTAACTTGTGGTAAGCACACTTGCATGACCAGAGCCTGTTAATCAGCCTGAATAGACTGGTTTTTAACTTGTGGTAAGCACACTTGCATGACCAGAGCCTGTTAATCACCCCCAAATAAACTGGTTCTTAACTTGTGGTAAGCACACTTGCATGACCAGAGCCTGTTAATCACCCCTGAATAAACTGGTTCTTAACTTGTGGTAAGCACAATTGCATGACCAGAGACTGTTAATCACCCCCAAATAAACTTCTTAACTTGTGGTAAGCACACTTGCATGACCAGAGCCTGTTAATCACCCCTGAATAAACTGGTTCTTAAGTTGTGGTAAGCCCACTTGCATGACCAGAGCCTGTTAATCAGCCTGAATAGACTGGTTTTTAACTTGTGGTAAGCACACTTGCATGACCAGAGCCTGTTAATCACCCCCAAATAAACTGGTTCTTAACTTGTGGTAAGCACACTTGCATGATCAGAGCCTGTTAATCACCCCTGAATAAACTGGTTCTTAACTTGTGGTAAGCCCACTTGCATGACCAGAGCCTGTTAATCAGCCTGAATAGACTGGTTTTTAACTTGTGGTAAGCACAATTGCATGAACATAGCCTGTTAATCACCCCAAATAAATTGGTTTATTCACCCTGAATAACCTGGCTTTAGCTTGTGATAAGCACACTTTAATCACTTAACTTGTGGTATGTAGGCTCACAAGGGCTCCAAAGAAGTCTGTGCTGTTTAGTACATATACAGTAGGTCATAGTCGTGAAAAACATCCAAATGAACAAAATGTTTAAAGGGACACTAAACCCAAAAATATAGGTTCAGTGACCCTTTAATCTAATATTTTTTATTATTGTTGCTTATCTCTTTTGGGTTAAAGACAAAATTTAATTTCTGTTTCAATGAAATGCTTAAAAGGATATTAAATACAGTAAGATTGTAAAACAAAATACTTCATTGTGTGCAGCATTTAAAAGCTTGTTCTTCTTACGTCTCATGCAGTTAGTTGCAATTATACAAGTGCTCATAAAGTAGCTATCTTGTAGGGTTTCAAGTCCTTTTAACACTTATATGTTCCACAAAGCCATTGTTTGCAGACTTTAGCATCTCTTTTAAATGTTGTCACACATTTCCTCAGCAGAAGAGATAAGGGCATGTATTATAATCCTTTACCAATCTATACTTAAGGAGGTGCAGCCTGGTAAATAAATATTCATTTATGGTAACAGCTATCAAGCAGTTACATTGGGATACATAACTACATGCTTGACGTCTACTGATTTACTTGCTACCTGCTATTTGTTTTGCATGCTGCAATTGTCACTATATGATATAAATCGTGACGTACGAACTGACCATTGATATTGATAATTATGGCACAAGTCATCAAGTATACATATTAAGATACATGACTGCAAGCTTTTCACCATCTGGAACAAGTTGAATGACATTTGGCACTTTAGTTAGCGGTGCTTTGAGCATTAGGTATTTTAATATTGGCCGTCAGTCACTTTTAGGGTTGTATGAGGGGCCCATGTGTTGTCTTTTATGTGTGTCTTTGAGTCTATTTTGTATATGTATTTATTTATTGAATTATGATTGCATTTATATATAAACTTTTTTATTTTGCATATATACCCTTGTGTTGTGTTATTTATTAAAGGAGGGTACAATTCTCCTGGTCTTTCCGGATATATCTTATACCGGTATAGCCACTCTTCTACTTAATTGTTGTGTAGATTAAAAGTGAATCTCTAATTTATCGCCTGCCTGCAAATGGGAAAATTTGCTTGTTTATGGGCGCGATAAATAACCAGCCATTACAAGTGGCTGGTTATTGCAACCGTAAGCTTACGCTAGCAATTAGCGCTCAGAAAATTAAACAAAGATCTTGTAATGTGTGTGTATGTGTGCGTGTGTGTGGATGTGTGCGTGTATGTGTTTATATATGTGCATGCGTGTGTTTGTTTTTGTATGTGTATATATGTTAGTGTATGCATATATCTGTGTGTGTATATATGTGAGTATGGGGATATGTGTGTGTGTGTATGTGTATATATCTGTGTATGTATATGTGTAAGTATGGGGATATGTGTGTGTATGTTTATATATCTGTGTGTGTATATGTGTGAGTATGGGGCTATGTGTATGTGTGCGTGTATGTGTTTATATATTTGCATGCGTATGTTTGTTTTTGTATGTGTATATATGTTAGTATATGCATATATCTGTGTGTGTGTATATGTGTGAGTATGGGGATATGTGTATGTATATATGTGTGTGTGTGTATGTGTGCGTGTATGAGTTTATATATGTGCATGCATGTGTTTGTTTTTGTATGTGTATATATGTTAGTGTATGCGTATATATAAGTGTGTGTATATGTGTGAGTATGGGGATATGTGTATGTATATATGTGTGTATGTATGTGTGCGTGTATGTGTTTATATATGTGCATGTGTGTGTTTGTTTTTTTATGTGTATATATGTTAGTGTATGTGTATATATGTGTGTGTATATGTGTGAGTAAGGGGATATGTGTATGTATATATGTGTGTATGTATGTGTGCGTGTATGTGTTTATATATGTGCATGTGTGTGTTTGTTTTTTTATGTGTATATATGTTAGTGTATGTGTATATATGTGTGTGTATATGTGTGAGTAAGGGGATATGTGTATGTATGTATGTATGTGTGTGTGTGTGTTTATATATGTGCATGCATGTGTTTGTTTTTGTATGTGTATATATGTTAGTGTATGTGTATATATCTGTATGTGTATATATGTTAGTGTATGTGTATATATGTTAGTGTATGTGTATATATCTGTATGTGTATATATGTTAGTGTATGTGTATATATATGTGTATATGCGTGAGTATGGGGATATGTGTGTGTATATATATATATGTGTGTGTATGTGTGCGTGTATGTGTTTATATATGTGCATGCATGTGTTTGTTTTTGTATGTGTATATATGTTAGTGTATGTGTATATATCTGTGCGTGTATATGTGTGAGTATGGGGATATGTGTATGTGTGTGTTTGAATGTGTGTATAATTTATGTATATTTATTATACTTAGCAAAAGGAGGCGCTGGTCCAAAGGGGGTTCTTAGCGTACTGAAAACACCTCTGAGCAACAGACTTCTACAGGGTAATATGACTTGATCCTCAACACTATGGAGGAATTCACAATAGTGTAGTTTGCCAACCCAAAAAGGACACCAAATGGAAAATACGGAGTATAGATATAAACGATCAGCTGCTTTATTAAAAACCAGGATAATAGCTCCTTTGTGTAAAATATGCAATGGTATACACTTTATTATGCTCAATGTGTTTCAACAGTCTATGCCGCCTTCTTCAAGAGCTTAAAATTCACATTCAAAGAGCTATTTTAACTTCTGCTACACATGCGGCTTAAACAGAGGCGTAACTAGAAACCACAGGGCCCAGGTGCAAGAATCTAAGAAGGCGCCCCCCACCCTCTAAAAAAGTGAATTTGATACATTTAACGCAGAAAAAAAATGTGAATCAGATTACATGTCTGCAAAAGGAGGTACCCTGTGCCCACAGTCTGTGAGATGGTCTGACCCCCTATTACTGTATATAGTGACACTGTTTAACCCCCCCAGTACTGTATATAGTGAGTCAGTGACACAGTCTGCAATCTGCCGGTGAGATGGCTGGCCTGACCCTACCCGCCCCAGTACTTTATAAAGTGACCACTGTAGTCTGTGACATGGTCTAGCCCCCTCGTACTGTATATAGGGGTGCTGTATAGACTGACACTGTTTACCCCCCGCCCCCCCATGCTGTAGTAAAAAAAAGGTCTGTAATTTGCTGGTTCCACAAACATACACACACACACATACATGCATAAATAGACACACAGTCACATACATACACATACACACACACACATACATGCATAAATACACACACAGTCACATACATATACATACACACATACATAAATACACACACAGTCACATACATACATACACATACACACACACACATATGCATAAATAGACACACAGTCACATACATGCATGCATAAATACACACACACACATACAGGCACATACATACACACACACATAAACACCAATGGGTAAAACAGAAACACTAACCCCTGTAACCCCTCAGAGACACTAGTGAAGCATGTCACACTCACATGATATCAGTGCAGGCAGTAGCAGGTCAATTGCGACCTTTGCACCCCCTGTAGTTTCGCCCCTGGGCTTAAATACAAAAATGTCATGCCATCCTCTCTCTGCAATCCACTAAATACCAGAGAATACATTCAATACAATCATTTTTCGCAAAGATGTGAAATACTATTAAAACAGGCATCTTATACTTAAAGAGATACTGAACTCAAATTTTTTCTTATGTGATTCAGATAGAGCATGCAATTTTAAGCAACTTTCTAATTTACATCCACCAATTTTTCTTCGTTTTCTTGCTATCTTTATTTGAAAAAGAAAGTCCAGGACTCTGGACAGCACTTGTTTATTGGTGGATGAATTTATCCACCAATCAGCAAGAACAACCCAGGTTGTTCACAAAAAATGGGCCTGCATCTAAACTTGCATCTTGCTTTTCAAATAAAGATACCAAGAGAATGAAGAACATTTACTAATAGGAGTAAATTATAAAGTTGCTTAAAATTGCATGCTCTATCTGAATAACAAAAGAAAAAAATTGGGTTCAGTGTCCCTTTAAATAGTTTAAATTCTCGTCTAAAAAAAAAATATTATAAAACATATAAAACAATTACCCAATCATGGAAAATAAATAAAATGAAAGTAACCAATCTTAGAAATAAAACAATAAAACAAGTAGCCAATCAAGGATCAGAAAATATTCAGTCCCCTATCAAGTAGTTTGTTATTCATAGTTCGGAAATAAATCGGTTTTGATATCCAGAAGTCACATGTCATGAGATATCCAATCAGGATTTAATGCGTACAAGTAGTTAAAGAGAGTTCCTATCCAGTTCCATGACATGTAAGTTATATATCAGCCAATCAGAAATCTCCCTATACGTAGAAAAAACATTGAGAGAGTTAAACGAATAAAAAGACACTAATTAAAAACTTAAACATTGCATAGACTCAATAGGGCCTATCTATCAAGCTCCGAATGGAGCTTGATGCCCCGTGTTTCTGACGAGCCTGCAGGCTCACCAGAAACAGCAGTTATGAAGCAGCGGTCACAATGACCGCTGCTCCATAACCTGTCCGCCTGCTCTGAGCAGACGGACAGACATCGCCGGAAATCAACCCGATCGAGTACGATCGGGTTGATTGACACCCCCCTGCTAGCAGCTGATTGGCCGCGAGTCTGCAGGGGGCGGCGTTGCACCAGCAGCTCTTGTGAGCTGCTGGTGCAATGCTGAATACGGAGAGCATATTGCTCTTCGTATTCAGCGAGGTCTGTCGGACCTGATCCGCACTGTCGGATCAGGTCCACCAGACTTTAGTAAATAGAGGCCAATATCTCATATGATACTCGTACAAAGAAGAATAACACCTAGATTGCAAGTTTTGTGCTATAGAGGGTGCAAAACGAACGCAACACAAGTTGCATTACTTCACCCCCCCATAGTGCTGCCATTACGAGTTTTTGAAAAACTGCCTTGTGCGTGCGATATGGTTGAGTTGAGCTCCATACCGCACAAAATAAAAGCGCTGCTTTGACGTGCTCGTGCATGCTTTCCCCATAGACATCAATGGGGAGAGAGTGTTAGAAAAAAAACTAACACCTGCGATCGCTGAATGAAAAGCTCCGTAACGCAGCCCCATTGATGTCTATGGAGGAAAAAATGTTACGTTTAAACAGCCTAACATAAACCACACGTCTAAACCCCCTTAATCTGCTACATAATGTTATTAACCCCTAATCTGACGCTCCCAATATCACTGCCACCGAAATAAATCTACTAACCCCTAATCTGCCGCTCCCGATATCGCTGCCACTATACTAAAGTTATTTACCCTTATTCCCCTGCACCCCAATATCGCCCACACTATAATAAAGATATTAACCCCTATCTCGCTGATCCCTGACATCGCCGCCACTAAATAAATTTATTAAACCCTAAACCTCTGGCCTCCCACATCACTATCACTAAATAAACCTATTAACCTCTAAACCACCAGCCCCCACATCACAACTACCTTAATTCAACTATATTAACCCCTAAACCTAACGCTAAACCTAACCCTAACCGTAACCCTAACCGTAAACACCCCCTAACATTAACATAATAAAATAGAGCTAATTTAAAGTCACAATTATTAACTAAATAATACCTATTTAAAACTAAATACTTACCTGTAAAATGAAACATAAGCTAGCTACAATATAACTAATAGTTATATTGTAGCTAGCTTAGGTTTTATTTTTATTTCATAGGTAAGTTTGTATTTATTTTAACTAGGTAGACTAGTTAGTAAATAGGTATTAACTACTTAATAACTACCTAGTTAAAATAAATACACACTTACCTGTGAAATAAAAGTAAAACCTAAGCTGCCTTACACTAAAACCTTACATTTCAAAAATAAAAAAAACTACCATTACAAAAGTAAAACCTAATCTACTCATTGCCCTGAAAAGAGCATTTGTATGGGCATTGCCCTTAAAAAGGGCATTCCGCTCTTTTGCTGCCCATTAAAAATAAAGAAATGGCTATTCTAAAAAACAATAAACGAAATAACAAACGAATTATCCAAAATAATAAAAAGTATTCCTATTCTAATACCGCGTTTTTTTAAAAAAACACCCCAAAATAAAAGAACCCTAATCTATAATAAACTACCAATAGCCCTTAAAGGGCCTTTTGTAGGGCATCACCCTAAAGAAATCAGCTCTTTTTCTAAAAAATAAAAACAAACCCCCCCTAACATTACAAACCCCCACCCCCCAAACCCACAAAATAAAAAAACCTAACTAAAAATCGCTCCGCCTCTGCAGGGATGAAGAAGATGCTGGTCCCGCGATGGATGAAGATGGATCCGCTTGGATGAAAATGGATCCGCCTGGATGAAAATGGAGCCTCTGGGATGAAGATCATTCAAGCCCGGCCTTAGCAACTGTGAGTACCTAAAGAGGGGTTAGTGTTAGATAGTGGGTTTTTTTAGTGTTTTTTTTTTCTTAGATTAGGGTTTGGGCTATTTGAAAAAGAGCTGAATGCCCTTTTAAGGGCAAGAAAAAAAACTGAATGCCCCTTTAAGGGCAATGCCCATACAAATGTTCTTTTCAGGGCAATTGTTAGCTTAGTTTTTTTTTAAGAGTTAGGTTTTTTATTTTGGGGGGTTGGTTGGGTGGTGGGTTTTACTGTTGGGGGGTCTTTGTATTTTTTTTACAGGGAAAAGAGCTGATTTCTTTAGGGCAATGCCCTACAAAAGGCCCTTTTAAGGGCTATTGGTAGTTTATTGTAAGCTAGGTTTTTTTTATTTTGGGGGGGGGGGGGCTTTTTTATTTTGGTAGAGCTATCAGATTAGGTGTAATTATTTTTATTTTGGATAATTTCATTTGTTATTTTTTGTAATTTAGTATTTTTTTATTTTTGGTAATTTAGTATTTTTGTAGATTTGATTTTTTTAGTAGGGTTAGGTTTTTTTAATGTGTAATTTAATTAATTTAGGCCTAGATTTGGAGTTTGGCGGTAGCCGTGAAAACCAGCGTTAGAGGCTCCTAATGCTGGTTTTAGGCTACCGCCGGTATTTGGAGTCACTCAAAAAAGGGTCTAACGCTCACTTTTCAGCCGCGACTTTTCCATACCGCAGATCCCCTTACGTAAATTAAGTATCCTATCTTTTCAATGGGATCTTTCTAACTCCGGTATTTAGAGTTGTGGCTGAAGTGAGCATTAGAAATCTAACGACAAAACTCCAGCCGCAGAAAAAAGTCAGTAGTTAAGAGCTTTCTGGGCTAACGCCGGTTCATAAAGCTCTTAACTACTGTACTCTAAAGTACACTAACACCCATAAAATACCTATGTACCCCTAAACCAAGGTCCCCCCACATCGCCGCCACTCGATTAAATTTTTTTAACCCCTAATCTGCCGACCGCCACCTACGTTATACTTATGTACCCCTAATCTGCTGCCACTAACACCGCTGACCCCTGTATTATATTTATTAACCCCTAACCTGCCCCCCACAATGTCGCCGCCAGCTACCTACAATAATTAACCCCTAATCTGACGACCGCAAAGCGCCGCCACCTACATTATAGCTATGTACCCCTAATCTGCTGCCCCTAACACCGCCGACCCCTATAGTATATTTATTAACCCCTAATCTGCCGCCCTCAACGTCGCCTCCACCTGCCTACACTTATTAACCCCTAATCTGCCGAGCAGACCGCACCGCTATTATTATAAAGTTATTAACCCCTAATCCGCCTCACTAACCCTATAATAAATAGTATTAACCCCTAATCTGCCCTACCTAACATCACCGACACCTAACTTCAATTATTAACCCCTAATCTGCCGACCGGAGCTCACCGCTATTGTAATAAATGTATTAACCCCTAAAGCTAAGTCTAACCCTAACACTAACACCCCCCTAAGTTAAATATAATTTAAATCTAACAAAATTAATTAACTCTTCTTAAATAAATTATTCCTATTTAAAGCTAAATACTTACCTGTAAAATAAATCCTAATATAGCTACAATATAAATTATAATTACATTGTAGCTATTTTAGGATTAATATTTATTTTACAGGCAACTTTGTAATTATTTTAACCAGGTACAATAGCTATAAAATAGTTAAGAACTATTTAATAGTTACCTAGTTAAAATAATAACAAAATTACCTGTAAAATAAATCCTAACCTAAGTTACAATTAAACCTAACACTATACTATCATTAAATTAATTAAATAAAATACCTACAATTACCTACAATTAAACCTAACACTACACTATCAATAAATTAATTAAATACAATATCTACAAATAACTACAATGAAATAAACTAACTAAAGTACAAAAAATAAAAAAGAACTAAGTTACAAAAAATAAAAAAATATTTACAAACATAAGAAAAATATTACAACAATTTTAAACTAATTACACCTACTCTAAGCCCCCTAATAAAATAACAAAGCCCCCCAAAATAACAAAATGCCCTACCCTATTCTAAATTACTAAAGTTCAAAGCTCTTTTACCTTACCAGCCCTGAACAGGGCCCTTTGCGGGGCATGCCCCAAGAAGTTCAGCTCTTTTCCATCAGCCAATCAGAATATTCCTAACTTAATTCCGATTGGCTGATAGAATCCTATCAGCCAATCGGAATTCAATGGACGCCATCTTGGATGACGTCATTTAAAGGAACCGTCATTCGGCTAGTAGGCATCGGGAGAAGAGGATGTTCCACGTCGGATGGAAGATGATGGCTCCCGAAGAAAGAAGATTGAAGATGCCGTTGATAGAAGACTTCATCCGGATCATGGACCTCTTCAGCTCCCGCTTGGATGAAGACTTCATCCGGATCATGGACCTCTTCAGCTCCCGCTTGGATGAAGACTTCAGCCGGATCATGGACCTCTTCAGCCCCCCGCTTGGGCTTGGATCAGGACATTGGAGGAGCTCTTCAGGACGGATCGGTGAACCTGGTATGGTGAAGATAAGGTAGGAAGATCTTCAGGTGCTTAGTGTTAGGTTTATTTAAGGGGGGTATGGGTTAGATTAGGGGTATGTGGGTGGTGGGTTGTAATGTTGGGGGAGGGTATTGTATGTTTTTTTTACAGGCAAAAGAGCTGAACTTCTTGGGGCATGCCCCGCAAAGGGCCCTGTTCGGGGCTGGTAAGGTAAAAGAGCTTTGAACTTTAGTAATTTAGAATTGGGTAGGGCATTTTGTTATTTTGGGGGGCTTTGTTATTTTATTAGGGGGCTTAGAGTAGGTATAATTAGTTTAAAATTGTTGTAATATTTTTCTTATGTTTGTAAAAAAAATATTATTTTTTGTAACTTAGTTCTTTTTTATTTTTTGTACTTTAGTTAGTTTATTTCATTGTAGTTATTTGTAGATATTGTATTTAATTAATTTATTGATAGTGTAGTGTTAGGTTTAATTGTAGGTATTTTATTTAATTAATTTAATGATAGTATAGTGTTAGGTTTAATTGTAACTTAGGTTAGGATTTATTTTACAGGTAATTTTGTTATTATTTTAACTAGGTAACTATTAAATAGTTCTTAACTATTTAATAGCTATTGTACCTGGTTAAAATAATTACAAAGTTGCCTGTAAAATAAATATTAATCCTAAAATAGCTACAATGTAATTATAATTTATATTGTAGCTATATTAGGATTTATTTTACAGGTAAGTATTTAGCTTTAAATAGGAATAATTTATTTAATAATAGTTAATTTATTTCTTTAGATTTAAATTATATTTAAGTTAGGGGGGTGTTAGTGTTAGGGTTAGACTTAGCTTTAGGGGTTAATACATTTATTAGAATAGCGGTGAGCTCCGGTCGGCAGATTAGGGGTTAATAATTGAAGTTAGGTGTTGGCGATGTTAGGGAGGGCAGATTAGGGGTTAAAACTATTTATTATAGGGTTAGTGAGGCGGATTAGGGGTTAATAACTTTATAATAATAGCGGTGCGGTCCGCTCGGCAGATTAGGGGTTAATAATTGTAGGCAGGTGGAGGCGACGTTGTGGGGGGCAGATTAGGGGTTAATAAATATAATATAGGGGTCGGCGGTGTTAGGGGCAGCAGATTAGGGGTACATAAGGATAATGTAAGTAGCGGCGGTTTACGGAGCGGCAGATTAGGGGTTAAAAATAATATGCAGGGGTCAGCGATAGCGGGGGCGGCAGAATAGGGGTTAATAAGTGTAAGGTTAGGGGTGTTTAGACTTGGGGTACATGTTAGGGTGTTAGGTGCAGACGTAGGAAGTGTTTCCCCTTAGCAAACAATGGGGCTGCGTTAGGAGCTGAACGCGGCTTTTTTGCAGGTGTTAGGTTTTTTTCAGCTCAAACAGCCCCATTGTTTTCTATGAGGGAATCGAGCACGAGCACGTTTTTGAGGCTGGCCGCATCCGTAAGCAACTCTGGTATCGAGAGTTGAAGTTGCGTTAAAAATGCTCTACGCTCCTTTTTTGGAGCCTAACGCAGCCATTCTGTGGACTCTCAATACCAGAGTTATTTTAAAGGTGCGGCCAGAAAAAAGCCAGCGTTAGATACGCGGGTCCTTACCGACAAAACTCTAAATCTAGCCGTTAATTTGTAGTTATTTTAATTTTAGTCTAATAATAATGTTAGTTTAATTTATAGTTTAAACTTAGTTTTTTTTTAATTTCCCAGGTAAGTTTTTATTTATTGTAATATAGGGAACTTGTCATTTTGATTTAAAATTAGGGGGTTGTTAGGTTTAAGGGTTATTAGTTTAATTTAGTTTTTTGCAATGTGGGGGGCTGCCGGTTTAGGGGTTAATAGGTTTATTTAGTGGTAGTGATGTGGATGGCCAGAGGTTTTGGGGTTAATAACTTTATTTAGTGGCGGCGATGTCGGGGAGCAGCGTAATAGGGGTTAATATATTTTATTAGTGGCTGTGATGTCGGGAGCGGCAGATTAGGGGTTAATAACTTTAATATAGTATTTGCGATGTGGGAGGGCCTCGGTTTAGGGGTTAATAGGTAGTTTATGGGTGTTAGTGCACTTTGTAACAGTTTAGTTATGAGTTTTATGTAACAGTTTTGTTGCGTAAAACTCATAACTACTGCTCTCAGATGGCGATACGGAACTTGCCGTTATAGGGTTTAACGCAAGCTTTTTAGCCTCACTGCAAAACTCGTAATGGCAGCGCTATGGGAATCCCATGAAAAAACGTAATTTTTCCGAGTGCGGGACTGATGTTGTGTTACAGGCTAGAAGGCTTGCGGTACATTTATACTGACAAGACTTGTAATGGCTGCATTGCTGAAATTACCATTTTTTCAGCGTTAAAACACAAACGCAAAACTTGTAATCTAGGTGTAAGTTATTTATGCATTTTAAGTAAAGTGTTTGTGCTACTTAAAGTGCTTATAATAAAACATGCAATATTTACATATTGGCCAAATTCAACGTATAGGGCTAAATCACATTGACCCAGATTACAAGTTGTGTGGTATAGCCATAGCCTACACACCGCGCAAAATAGGGCCGTAACGCTATTTCTATACCGCTGGCATTACAAGTCACCCTAAAACTTTATTTTGTCATGCGTTATGGTGCGGTAAGTTCCGACTTGGCGTGCACGTTTTGCCTTATAGAGATCAATGGAGAAAAAAAGTAGGAAAAAACCTAACACCTGCAATTGTGAAATTGCTACAGCATTTTCTCATTCCCCATTGAAGTCTATGGAGAAAAGGAAGTTTTACAAAAACCCCTAATATAAATCCCTAGTCTAATAACCCCTAAAACACTGTCCCCCCACATCACCAACACTAAATAAAGCTATTAACCCCTAATCCACCATCCCCCCACATCACAACAAACTAAATTAAACTATTAACCCCTAAACCTAACACCCCCTAACTTTAAATTAAAGTTACAATATACTAACTACCTTCAAATAAATAAAAACTTACCTGTGAAATAAAAAAACCTAAGCTTAAACTATAACAAAACCTAACATTACTATTTAAAAAAAATAAGATACAAAAAATAAAAAACCTAAATTACAAAAATGTAAAACGCCTAACACTACGAGAAAAAATAAAACCTAACCTAAACATAACAAACTCTAAAATTACACAAAATAACAAAATCTAACATTACAGAAAATAACAAACAAAATTATCCAAAATTAAAAAGATATTCCTAATACCCAGTATATATAAAATAAAAAAGCCACCCCAAAATAAAAATACCCCCTAATCTAACAATAAACTACCAATAGTCCTTAAAATGACCTTTTGCGGTGCATTGCCCTCACGAAATCAGCTCTTTTACACACAAAAAAATACAAAGTCCCCCCTAACAGTACACTCCCCACCCCCCAAAATAAAAAAGACCTAACTTAAAAAAAAAAAACTAATCTACCCACCAATCAGCTCTTTTAGTGCCCATGAAAATAAAAAAAGCTCTAATCACCCTAAAAAACAAACAAAAAAAAAACAAACTAACACTAACCCCAAAATAGGTACTCACCATTACTGAAGTCCGGCGGTGAAGGACTTCTTCAAGGCAGCTCCATCTTCATCCAGCGTGGGCTCATCTTTAATCTTCATCCCGGTGTCGCGGATGGCGGCGGCTCGGTCATCCAATGTGGAGGATCCTCTTCATGCGATCGTCCACCGCACACTGAAGATTCAATACAAGGTACCCTTTTATATTGGGGTACCTTGCATTCTATTGGTTGAAAAATTCAAATCAGCCAATAGGATGAGAGCTGCATAAATCCTATTGGCTGATTTGAACAGCCAATAGGATGTAAGCAGCTCTCATCCTATTGGCTGTTGTGAGGGGGTGTAAGGTTTAGGAGTTAATAGTTTAATTTATTTTGTTGCAATGAGGGGTGGACGGTGGTTTAGTGATTAAATAGGTTGATGGATGGATGGAGGATTAGGGGTTAATACTTTAATTTAGGTAGATGTAGGCAGCGGATTAGGGGTTAATAGGTTTATTTGTAGTATTTGCAATGAGGGGGTGGTGGTTTAGGGGTTAATAGGTAGTTTATGGGTGTTTGTTTACTTTGTAACATATTTTTTATGAGTTTTGTGAAACATTTTTGTTTCACAAAATCCATAACTACATGCTAGCAGAATAGCCATACCGCACAACTTGTAATACTAAGTAGCTGACCATTTCACACTCAAAGGCATTTTTTAAGCGGTAAAGCCATTCCGCACAACTTGTAATCTGGGTCACTGTTAGCGCAAAATAAAATTAATGTAATAGTGATAGTGTTAATTGAGATATAAAATAATATATTTCTTAAATTAATATATTAAAGATACATTAGGGGCTAGAATAAATAGGGCTAAATCCCAGATAAAGTGGCTATACGGACACATGCTTCATGCGCAGTAATAGCTATCACTGATAGAAAAAGCTATCACTTTTAAAAGAGTCATATTTCCTAATCCATTTATATTGGAAAAATATTATTTTCTAAAATGTGATGCATTCATGTGCATTTTTCATTTTGAGGTTCATGTTCCTTGAAACGGTATATTGGTGAATGTGATTACAGGCTATTTACCTGTTCTAAGGGTGTATTTAGCTTTTGTGCTGCCATACGGCTAGATTTAGAGTTTTGCGGCCAAAGGGGTGCGTTAGCTACGCGTGTTTTTTCCCCCCCGCACTTTTTAAATACCGCTGGTATTGAGAGTTCTCTGAAGGGCTGCGTTAGGCTCCAAAAAGGGAGCGTACAGGCATATTTACCGCCACTTCAACTCTCAATACCAGCGGTGCTTACGGACGCGGCCAGCTTCAAAAACGTGCTCGTGCACAATTCCCCCATAGGAAACAATGGGGAAGTTTGAGCTGAAAAAAACCTAACACCTGCAAAAAAGCAGCGTTCAGCTCCTAACGCAGCCCCATTGTTTCCTATGGGGAAACACTCTCTAAGTCTGCACCTAACACCCTAACATGTACCCCGAGTCTAAACACCCCTAACCTTACACTTATTAACCTCTAATCTGCCGCCCCCGCTATCGCTGACCCCTGCATTTTATTATTAACCCCTAATCTGCCGCTCCGTACACCGCCGCAACCTACATTATAGCTATGTACCACTAATCTGCTGCCCCTAACATCGCCGACCCCTATATTATATTTATTAACCCCTAATCTGCCCCCCCAATGTCACCGCTACCTACCTACACTTATTAACCCCTAATCGGCTGACCGGACCTCGCCGCTACTCTAATAAATGTATTAACCCCTAAACCGCCTCACTCCCGCCTCAAAAACCCTATAATAAATATTATTAACCCCTAATCTGCCCTCCCTAACATCGCCGCCACCTAACTTCAAGTATTAACCCCTAATCTGCCGACCGGACCTCACCGCTACTCTAATAAATGTATTAACCCCTAAAGCTAAGTCTAACCCTAACACTAACACCCCCCTAAGTTAAATATAATACAGGTATACTCCGCTCATACAGCAGGTTAGGGACCGGAGCCCCGCTGTAAAGTGAAAACTGCCTTAAAGTGAAACAAGGCAGTTTTAGCTTTCTTTTCACTTGCCAGTGTGTTTAAAAACATGTTTGAACATACATATATTAGGGGTGCAATAGTGCTACTTTTAGTTTAACATTAGCACATCACAGTATTTAATTAGTATTCAATAAATACTGTACCTGTAAAATAGTGACAATTACTGTAGTAAAATTTGCCAGACTATAACACTGTGACACATATTGCACTGTAATGCTGTAAACAGAATGAACTAATCATAACAAAATGGTGCCAGTCACGTTTCTCGCAATCTCACGAAGATTACAGCAATGTTTCAAAATCCTTGGAGGTTGAACTTCAGCTCCACAAAGTGCTGTATTAGCGAAGCGCTGTAAAGTGAAGCGCTGTAAAGTGAGGTATACCTGTATAAATCTAACGAAATAAAATTAATCTTATTAAATAAAATAATCCTATTTAAAGCTACTTACCTGTAAAATAAACCCTAATGTAGCTACAATATAACTAATAATTATATTGTATCTATTTTAGGATTTATATTTATTTTACAGGCAACTTTGTATTTATTTTAACTAGGTACAATAGCTATTAAATAGTTATTACAAAATTACCTGTAAAATAAATCCTAACCTAAGTTACAATTAAACCTAACACTACACTATCAATAAATTAATTAAATAAGCTACCTACAATTATCTACAATTAAATCAACTAAACTAAATTACAAAAAACCCCCACTAAATTACAAAAAATAAAAAAAGATTACAAGAATTGTAAACTAATTACACCTACTCTAAGCCCCCTAAAAAAATAACAAAGCCCCCCAAAATAAAAAAAAGCTCTACCCTATTCTAAAACAAAAAGTAAACAGCTCTTTTGCATTTAAAAAAACATACAATACCCCCCCAACATTACAACCCACCACCCACATACCCCTAATCTAACCCAAACCCCCCTTAAAAAACCTAACACTAAGCCCCTGAAGATCTCCCTACCTTATCTTCACCACGCCGGGTATCACCGATCCGTCCAGAAGAGGGTCCGAAGTCTTCATCCTATCCGGCAAGAAGAGGTCCAGAAGAGGCTCCGAAGTCTTCATCCTATCCGGCAAGAAGAGGACATCCGGACCGGCAGACATCTTCATCCAGGCGGCATCTTCTATCTTCATCCATCCGGCGCAGAGCGGGACCATCTTGAAGCAGCCGACGCGGATCCATCCTCTTCTTCCGGCGACTCCCGACGAATGAAGGTTCCTTTAAGGGACGTCATCCAAGATGGTGTCCCTCGATTTCCGATTGGCTGATAGGATTCTATCAGCCAATCGGAATTAAGGTAGGAAAAATCTGAATCAGCCAATCAGATTCAAGTTCAATCCAATTGGCTGATCCAATCAGCCAATCAGATTGAGCTCGCATTCTATTGGCTGTTCCGAGGGACGCCATCTTGGATGACGTCCCTTAAAGGAACCTTCATTCGTCGGTAGTCGCCGGAAGAAGAGGATGGATCTGCGTCGGCTGCTTCAAGATGGATGAAGATAGAAGACGCCGCCTGGATGAAGAGGTCTGCCCGTCCGGATGTCCTCTTCTTGCCGGATAGGATGAAGACTTCGGAGCCTCTTCTGGACCTCTTCTTGCCGGATAGGATGAAGACTTCGGACCCTCTTCTGGACATATCGGTGATACCCGGCGTGCTGAAGATAAGGTAGGGAGATCTTCAGGGGCTTAGTGTTAGGTTTATTTAAGGGGGGTTTGGGTTAGATTAGGGGTATGTGGGTTGTAATGTTGGGGGGGGTATTGTATGTTTTTTTTTACAGGCAAAAGAGCTGTTTACTTTGGGGCATGCCCCGCAAAAGGCCCTTTTAAGGGCTGGTAAGGCAAAAGAGCTGTTTACTTTTTATTTTAGAATAGGGTAGGGCTTTTTTTTATTTTGGGGGGCTTTGATATTTTTTTAGGGGGCTTAGAGTAGGTGTAATTAGTTTAAAATTCTTGTAATCTTTTTTTATTTTTTGTAATTTAGTGGGGGTTTTTTGTAATTTAGTTTAGTTGATTTAATTGTAGATAATTGTAGGTAGTTTATCTAATTAATTTATTGATAGTGTAGTGTTAGGTTTAATTGTAACTTAGGTTAGGATTTATTTTACAGGTAACTTTGTAATTATTTTAACTAGGTAGCTATTAAATTGTAAATAACTATTTAATAGCTATTGTACCTAGTTAAAATAAATACAAAGTTGCCTGTAAAATAAATATAAATCCTAAAATAGATACAATATAATTATTATTTATATTGTAGCTATATTAGGGTTTATTTTACAGGTAAGTATTTAGCTTTAAATAGGATTCTTTTATTTAATAAGATTAATTTTATTTCTTTAGATTTAAATTATATTTAACTTAGGGGGGTGTTAGTGTTAGGGTTAGACTTAGCTTTAGGGGTTAATACATTTATTAGAGTAGCGGTGAGGTCCGGTCGGCAGATTAGGGGTTAATACTTGAAGTTAGGTGGCGGCGATGTTAGGGAGGGCAGATTAGGGTTTAATAATATTTATTATAGGGTTTTTGAGGCGGGAGTGCGGCAGTTTATGGGTTAATACATTTGTTATAGTGGCGGTGAGGCGGTGTGCGGTCGGCAGATTAGGGGTTAAAAAATTTAATAATAGTGGCGGCGATGTGGGGGGGGCCTCGGTTTAGGGGTACATAGGTAGTTTATGGGTGTTAGTGTACTTTAGAGCACAGTAGTTAAGAGCTTTATGAACCGGCGTTAGCCCAGAAAGCTCTTAACTACTGACTTTTTTCTGCGGCTGGAGTTTGGTCGTTAGAGTTCTAACGCTCACTTCAGCCAAGACTCTAAATACCGGCGTTAGAAAGATCCCATTGAAAAGATAGGATACGCAATTGGCGTAAGGGGATCTGCGGTATGGAAAAGTCGCGGCGTTAGACCCTTTCCTGACTGACTCTAAATACCAGCAGGCGGCCAAAACCAGCATTAGGACCCCTTAACGCTGGTTTGGACGGCTAACGCAGAACTCTAAATCTAGGCGATAGACATTAGGAAATCTGCTTTCTCGCCCCTAATTTTATATGTTTTTAAGAGTGAACACCAACCAGGTATCATTGAATTGTAGTACAATTAATAAATAAATTATGTTGAAAGTATTGTAGTGGAAAGAAATCTTATAATAGAACCTCCCATTACATGTTGTTCAACCCTCCTCAGGCTAGGGCTGCAGGTCAATATGATCTAACAGAGGTTTTATGCAAATATATAACAGGCTAATGCTGCAAGTTCCTGATCTGAGGTCTAATGCTGGTATATAACAGACTAGGGTTGCAGGTCCATATAATCTGAGGTTTCATGCAGGTATATAACAGTCTAAGGCTGCAGGGTCATGTGATCCGAGGTTTCATGCAGGTATAAAACAGTCTAGGGTTGAAGGGTCATGTGATCTAACTGAGGTTTCATGCAGGTATATAACAGTCTAGGGCTGCAGGGCCATGTGATCTAACTGAGGTTTCATGCAGGTATATAACATTCTAGGGCTGCAGGGCCATGTGATCTGAGGTTTTATGCAGGTATATAACAGTCTAGGGCTGCAGGGCCATGTGATCTGAGGTTGAATGCAGGTATATAACAGTCTAAAGTAGAAAGGCCATGTGATCTGAGGTTTCATGCAGGTATATAACAGTCTAGGGCTGCAGGGCCATGTGATCTGAGGTTGAATGCAGGTATATAACAGTCTAAAGTAGAAAGGCCATGTGATCTAACTGAGGTTTCATGCAGGTATATAACAGTCTAGGGCTGCAGGGCCATGTGATCTGAGGTTTTATGCAGGTATATAACAGTCTAGGGCTGCAGGGCCATGTGATCTGAGGTTTCATGCAGGTATATAACAGTCTAGGGCTGCAGGGCCATGTGATCTGAGGTTTCATGCAGGTATATAAAAGTTTAGGGCTGCAGGGCCATGTGATCTGAGGTTTAATGCAGGTATGTAACAGCCTAGGGTAGAAAGGCCATGTGATCTAACTGAGGTTTAATGCAGGTATGTAACAGTCTAGGGTAGAAAGGCCATGTGATCTAACTGAGGTTTAATGCAGGTATGTAACAGTCTAGGGTAGAAAGGCCATGTGATCTAACTGAGGTTTTATGCAGGTATATAACAGTCTAGGGTAGAAAGGCCATGTGATCTAACTGAGGTTTCATGCAGGTATAGAACAGTCTAGGGTAGAAAGGCCATGTGATCTAACTGAGGTTTCATGCAGGTATATAACAGTCTAGGGCTGCAGGGCCATGTGATCTGAGGTTTAATGCAGGTATATAACAGTCTAGGGTAGAAATGCCATGTGATCTAACTGAGGTTTAATGCAGGTATATAACAGTCTAGGGCTGCAGGGCCATGTGATCTAACTGAGGTTTCATGCAGGTATATAACATTCTAGGGCTGCAGGGCCATGTGATCTGAGGTTTTATGCAGGTATATAACAGTCTAGGGCTGCAGGGTCATGTGATCCGAGGTTTCATGCAGGTATAAAACAGTCTAGGGTTGAAGGGTCATGTGATCTAACTGAGGTTTCATGCAGGTATATAACAGTCTAGGGCTGCAGGGCCATGTGATCTAACTGAGGTTTCATGCAGGTATATAACATTCTAGGGCTGCAGGGCCATGTGATCTGAGGTTTTATGCAGGTATATAACAGTCTAGGGCTGCAGGGCCATGTGATCTGAGGTTGAATGCAGGTATATAACAGTCTAAAGTAGAAAGGCCATGTGATCTGAGGTTTCATGCAGGTATATAACAGTCTAGGGCTGCAGGGCCATGTGATCTAACTGAGGTTTAATGCAGGTATGTAACAGTCTAGGGTAGAAAGGCCATGTGATCTAACTGAGGTTTTATGCAGGTATATAACAGTCTAGGGTAGAAAGGCCATGTGATCTAACTGAGGTTTCATGCAGGTATAGAACAGTCTAGGGTAGAAAGGCCATGTGATCTAACTGAGGTTTCATGCAGGTATATAACAGTCTAGGGCTGCAGGGCCATGTGATCTGAGGTTTAATGCAGGTATATAACAGTCTAGGGTAGAAATGCCATGTGATCTAACTGAGGTTTAATGCAGGTATATAACAGTATAGGGCAGAAATGCCATGTGATCTAACTGAGGTTTCATGCAGGCATATAACAGTATAGGGCAGAAATGCCATGTGATCTAACTGAGGTTTCATGCAGGTATATAACAGTCTAGGGCAGAAAGGCCATGTGATCTAACTGAGGTTTCATGCAGGTATATAACAGTCTAGGGTAGAAAGGCCATGTGATCTAACTGAGGTTTCATGCAGGTATAGAACAGTCTAGGGTAGAAAGGCCATGTGATCTAACTGAGGTTTCATGCAGGTATATAACAGTCTAGGGCTGCAGGGCCATGTGATCTGAGGTTTCATGCAGGTATATAACAGTCTAGGGCTACAGGGCCATGTGATCTAACTGAGGTTTCATGCAGTTATATAAAAGTCTAGGGCTGCAGGGCCATGTGACCTAACTGAGGTTTCATGCAGGTATATAACAGTCTAGGGCTGCAGGGCCATGTGATCTGAGTTTTAATGCAGGTATATAACAGTCTAGGGTAGAAAGGCCATGTGATCTAACTGAGGTTTCATGCAGGTATATAACAGTATAGGGCTGCAGGGCCATGTGATCTGAGGTTTAATGCAGGTATATAACAGTCTAGGGTAGATAGGCCATGTGATCTAACTAAGGTGTCATGAAGGTATATAACAGTCTTGTACTGCAGGGCTATGTGATTTGAGGTTTATGCAGGTATATAGCAGTCTAGGGCTGCAGGGCCATGTGATCTGAGGTTTAATGCAGGTATATAACAGTCTTGTACTTCAGGGCTATGTGATTTGAGGTTTATGCAGGAATATAGCAGTCTAGGGCTGCAGGACCATGTGATCTGGGCATTTAACAGTCTGGGGTTACAGAGCCATGTGATCTTAAGTTTCATGCAGGTCTATAACAGTCTAGGGCTGGAGGACCATGTGATCTAACTAAGATTTAATCAGGGTATATAACAGATTAGGGCTGCAGAGCCATGTTATCTAATCTGAGGTTTCATGCAGGTACATAAAAGTCTAGGACTGCAGGGCCATGTGATCTAAGGTTTCATGGGGTATACAACAATCTAGGGCTGCAGGGCTATGACGGCTGCAGGGCTATAAGATCCAACTGAGGTTTTATGTGGATATATAACAGTCTAGGGCTGCAGGGCCATGTGATCTGAGGTTTCATGCAGGTATATAACAGTCTAGGGCTGCAGGGCCATGTGATCTGAGGTTTCATGCAGGTATATAACAGTCTAGGGCTGCAGGGCCATGTGATCTGAGGTTTAATGCAGGTATGTAACAGCCTAGGGTAGAAAGGCCATGTGATCTAACTGAGGTTTAATGCAGGTATGTAACAGTCTAGGGTAGAAAGACCATGTGATCTAACTGAGGTTTAATGCAGGTATGTAACAGTCTAGGGTAGAAAGACCATGTGATCTAACTGAGGTTTAATGCAGGTATGTAACAGTCTAGGGTAGAAAGGCCATGTGATCTAACTGAGGTTTTATGCAGGTATATAACAGTCTAGGGTAGAAAGGCCATGTGATCTAACTGAGGTTTCATGCAGGTATAGAACAGTCTAGGGTAGAAAGGCCATGTGATCTAACTGAGGTTTCATGCAGGTATATAACAGTCTAGGGCTGCAGGACCATGTGATCTGAGGTTTAATGCAGGTATATAACAGTCTAGGGTAGAAAGGCCATGTGATCTAACTGAGGTTTCATGCAGGTATATAACAGTATAGGGCTGCAGGGCCATGTGATCTGAGGTTTAATGCAGGTATATAACAGTCTAGGGTAGATAGGCCATGTGCTCTAACTAAGGTGTCATAAAGGTATATAACAGTCTTGTACTGCAGGGCTATGTGATTTGAGGTTTATGCAGGAATATAGCAGTCTAGGGCTGCAGGACCATGTGATCTGGGCATTTAACAGTCTGGGGTTACAGAGCCATGTGATCTTAAGTTTCATGCAGGTCTATAACAGTCTAGGGCTGCAGGGCCATGTGATCTGAGGTTTAATGCAGGTATATAACAGTCTAGGGTAGAAAGGCCATGTGATCTAACTGAGGTTTCATGCAGGTTTATAACAGTATAGGGCTGCAGGGCCATGTGATCTGAGGTTTAATGCAGGTATATAACAGTCTAGGGTAGATAGGCCATGTGATCTAACTAAGGTGTCATGAAGGTATATAACAGTCTTGTACTGCAGGGCTATGTGATTTGAGGTTTATGCAGGTATATAGCAGTCTAGGGCTGCAGGGCCATGTGATCTGAGGTTTAATGCAGGTATATAACAGTCTTGTACTTCAGGGCTATGTGATTTGAGGTTTATGCAGGAATATAGCAGTCTAGGGCTGCAGGACCATGTGATCTGGGCATTTAACAGTCTGGGGTTACAGAGCCATGTGATCTTAAGTTTCATGCAGGTCTATAACAGTCTAGGGCTGGAAGACCATGTGATCTAACTAAGATTTAATCAGGGTATATAACAGATTAGGGCTGCAGAGCCATGTTATCTAATCTGAGGTTTCATGCAGGTACATAAAAGTCTAGGACTGCAGGGCCATGTGATCTAAGGTTTCATGGGGTATACAACAATCTAGGGCTGCAGGGCTATGACGGCTGCAGGGCTATAAGATCCAACTGAGGTTTTATGTGGATATATAACAGTCTAGGGCTTCAGTGTCAAGTGATCTGAAGTTTCAGGCCGTTATATAACAGTCTAGGGCTGCAGGGCCATGTGATTTAACCAAGGTTTCATGCAGGTATATAACAGTCTAGGGCTTAGGGCCGTGTAATCTAACTGAGGTTTCAGGCTGGTATAAAACAATTGTGGGCCCGTGTGATTTATCGGAGGTTTCATGCGTATATATAACAGCCTAGGGCTTCAGGGTCGTGTGATATGAGGTTTCATGTGGATATACAGTATATATCTGTTCAGAGAAGCCTACCACCCAACTCAATAATAAATTAATTTCACTTACATCTTTCTCAATCTTGCAATACTCACCTCCTGTTCTCAACCTCCTACCCTTCTAGATTGTAAGCTCCCATGGGAATAGGGCCCTCAATTCTTCCTGTATATGTTTGTAAATTTTGTCCTGTTTCCTAAGTTTTTTTTAATGATTGTTTTATCTAAATGAATTGTATCCATGGACAGTGCTGCAGAATATGTTGGCACTTCATAAATAAAGTATAATAATAATAATAAAATATATAACAGTCTAGGGCTTCAGGGTCGTGTGATATAGGGTTTCATGCGGATAAATAACAGTCTATGGCTTCTGGGCCATGTGATCTGAGGTTTCATGCGGATATTTAACAGTCTATGGTTTCTAGGCCATGTGATCTGAGGATTCAAGCAGGTATATAACAGTGTAGGGCTTCAGGGCCGTGTGATCTGAGGTTTCATACAGGTATATAACAGTCTAGGGCTTTAGGGCCATGTGATATGAGGTTTCATGCAGATATTTAAAGCGACAGTCAACACCCTTAAGGCCATACCTTAGATCCGGAATAGAAGATGCATCTACACCGCATCGATGTTGATGAGCGCTAATGGTATTGGAGTAATCATCGAAAATACATAGCTTTGTTCCTTGAAAATATGGCCGCCAAACTCCCCCCACAATTACATAAGGACCTTCTTTTTAATTGAATCCTCCAATTGCAATGAAATCCTCGGTCGGTTTGTGAGCGTGCAGAAGATAATGCACATGCGCATTATCAAAACAGAACCATCACCCTTTGAAAAATGAACGAGCATGTTAAGACATTAGAGAAGGGAACGAAGGAGGAGGGGGAGGAGTTTGGCGGCCATATCTTCATGGAATAAACCGATGTATTTTCGTTAATTACTCCAATACCGTTAGAGCTCATCGACATGTGATGCGATATAGCTGCATCTTCTATTCCTGATCTAAGATATGGCTTTAAGTTACATCGGGTTTTGACTGTGCTTTTAACAGTCTATTGCTTCTGGGCCATGTGATCTGAGGTTTCAAGCAGGTATATAACAATGTAGGGCTTTAGGGTCATGTGATATGAGGGGATGGGAGATTGTAATTTTAGGGGGTATTTGGTTTATTTTATTGTCATAAGAGCTGTTAACTTTAGGGCAATGCCCTACAAAAGACCCTTTTAAGGGCTATTGGTAGTTAATTTAAAGATTAGGTTTTTTTTTATTTTGGGGTGGATTTTTTAAATGGGGGTATAAGAATAGAAATCATTTTTAGTATTTTGGATAATTTCGTTTATTATTTTTTGTAATGGTAGTTTTTTTTATTTTTTGTCATTTTAGTTTTTTTTTGTAATGTTAGGTTTTATTATTTTTTGTTTTATTATTTTTCTTATAAACAAGTAATGTTAGTTGTTTTTTTTTAGTTTAAGCTTAGGTTTTATTTTTGTTTCACAGGTAACTTTTTATTTATTTTAAAGTAGTTAGTAAATAGTAATATTGTAACTAGCTTAGGTTTTATTTTTATTTCACAGGTAAGTTTGTGTTTATTTTAACTAGGTAGTTAATAATATTGTAACGTTAATTTAGGTGTATTTTAATTATGTTAACGTTAGGAGGTGTTAGGTTTAGGGGTTAATAGTTTAATTTAAGTAGTTGCGATGTGGGTGGGATGGCGGTTTAGAAGTTAATAGGTTTATTTAGTGTTTGCAATGTGGGAAACGGCGGTTTAGAAGTTAATAGGTTTATTTAGGGAGTCACAATTTGGGGGGGTTTAGGGGTTAATAGCTTTATTTAGTGTTGGCGATGTGGGGGGGGGGGGCGGTTTAGGTGTTAATACTTCAATTAGGTGTTTGCAATGTGGGGGGTGGCAGATTAGGGGTTAATACATTTTATTAGTGATTGCGATGTGGGGGGATGGCAGTTTAGGGGTTAAAAGCTTTATTTAAAGTTGGCGATGTGGGGGACGGCAGTTTAGGAGTCAATAGCTTTATTTAGTGTTGGCGATGTGGGGGGACCAAGGTTTAGGGGTTAAAAGCTTTACTTAGTTTTGCCGATGTGGGGGGCGGTGGTTTAGGGGTTAATAGATTTATTTAGTGTTGGCGAAGTGGGGGGGTGGAGGTTTAGGGGTTAATAGGTTGAGTTAGTGTTGGCGATGTGGGGGAGCGGCGGTTTAGATTAGAATGAATATGAATAAAGAATGGATCTGAAAATTTTTGGTCAACAGGTTTGTTATCATTTTTGATGCATCTTAAAGTGATGGTAAATACAACACCTTTATATCTAGCCATTCGATTCGTTTCATTTATGAAAAAACATAGAATTAAAACCAAGGTTTCATGCAGGTATATAACAGTCTAGGGCTCAGGGCCGTGTAATCTAACTGAGGTTTCATGCAGGTATATAACAGTCTAGGGCTCAGGGCCGTGTAATCTAACTGAGGTTTCATGCAGGTATATAACAGTCTAGGGCTCAGGGCCGTGTAATCTAACTGAGGTTTCATGCAGGTATATAACAGTCTAGGGCTCAGGGCCTTGTAATCTAACTGAGGTTTCATGCAGGTATATAACAGTCTAGGGCTCAGAGCCGTGTAATCTAACTGAGGTTTCATGCAGGTATATAACAGTCTAGGGCTCAGAGCCGTGTAATCTAACTGAGGTTTCATGCAGGTATATAACAGTCTAGGGCTCAGGGCCGTGTAATCTAACTGAGGTTTCATGCAGGTATATAACAGTCTAGGGCTCAGGGCCGTGTAATCTAACTGAGGTTTCATGCAGGTATATAACAGTCTAGGGCTCAGGGCCGTGTAATCTAACTGAGGTTTCATGCAGGTATATAACAGTCTAGGGCTCAGGGCCGTGTAATCTAACTGAGGTTTCATGCAGGTATATAACAGTCTAGGGCTCAGGGCCGTGTAATCTAACTGAGGTTTCATGCTGGTATATAACAGTCTAGGGCTCAGGGCCGTGTAATCTAACTGAGGTTTCATGCAGGTATATAACAGTCTAGGGCTCAGGGCCGTGTAATCTAACTGAGGTTTCATGCAGGTATATAACAGTCTAGGGCTCAGGGTCGTGTAATCTAACTGAGGTTTCATGCAGGTATATAACAGTCTAGGGCTCAGGGCCGTGTAATCTAACTGAGGTTTCAGGCTGGTATATAACAGTCTAGGGCTCAGGGCCGTGTAATCTAACTGAGGTTTCATGCAGGTATATAACAGTCTAGGGCTCAGGGCCGTGTAATCTAACTGAGGTTTCATGCAGGTATATAACAGTCTAGGGCTCAGGGCCGTGTAATCTAACTGAGGTTTCAGGCTGGTATATAACAGTCTAGGGCTCAGGGCCGTGTAATCTAACTGAGGTTTCATGCAGGTATATAACAGTCTAGGGCTCAGGGCCGTGTAATCTAACTGAGGTTTCAGGCTGGTATATAACAGTCTAGGGCTCAGGGCCGTGTAATCTAACTGAGGTTTCAGGCTGGTATATAACAGTCTAGGGCTCAGGGCCGTGTAATCTAACTGAGGTTTCATGCAGGTATATAACAGTCTAGGGCTCAGGGCCGTGTAATCTAACTGAGGTTTCAGGCTGGTATATAACAGTCTAGGGCTCAGGGCCGTGTAATCTAACTGAGGTTTCATGCAGGTATATAACAGTCTAGGGCTCAGGGCCGTGTAATCTAACTGAGGTTTCATGCAGGTATATAACAGTCTAGGGCTCAGGGCCGTGTAATCTAACTGAGGTTTCATGCAGGTATATAACAGTCTAGGGCTCAGGGCCGTGTAATCTAACTGAGGTTTCAGGCTGGTATATAACAGTCTAGGGCTCAGGGCCGTGTAATCTAACTGAGGTTTCATGCAGGTATATAACAGTCTAGGGCTCAGGGCCGTGTAATCTAACTGAGGTTTCATGCAGGTATATAACAGTTTAGGGCTCAGGGCCGTGTAATCTAACTGAGGTTTCATGCAGGTATATAACAGTCTAGGGCTCAGGGTCGTGTCATCTAACTGAGGTTTCATGCAGGTATATAACAGTCTAGGGCTCAGGGCCGTGTAATCTAACTGAGGTTTCATGCAGGTATATAACAGTCTAGGGCTCAGGGCCGTGTAATCTAACTGAGGTTTCAGGCTGGTATATAACAGTCTAGGGCTCAGGGCCGTGTAATCTAACTGAGGTTTCAGGCTGGTATATAACAGTCTAGGGCTCAGGGCCGTGTAATCTAACTGAGGTTTCAGGCTGGAATATAACAATTGTGAGCCTGTGTGATTTATCTGAGGTTTCATGTGTATACAGTATAACAGTCTAGGGCTTCAGGGTCGTGTGATATAGGGTTTCATGTGGATAAATAAAAGTATGTTTTTGTAGAAGGAGGCGCTGGTTCACCCAGGGATCCCACTTGTTCACTGAAGTATGGCCTGAAACCTTTTCAGAAATTCGTCTGTGGATTTTGATTAAAGAGATTGCACTGAAGTGTTGCATCCATACACCATGTATAAAAGTGTAGATACTCACAGCATATATTGGAATAAACTGCTCCTTATTTGTTCAAAGAAAACTTCAACAGCTCTTATGTATAAAAGCAGTTTTATTTTCCCAACGCGTTTCAACGGTCCAGGCCGTCTTTCAAGAGCATTCAAAGATAAAAATGTGCTTTACAAATCAAGCATACCTTTCCGCAACACAGGCGGTCTTAAATATTCAATCAGAGACGCTACCCCATACCTCATTGGCTGAGGTCAGGTTTACACTTGTTACAATTAAAATCTAACATAAAAATAAACCAAGCTTTTGTAAAATCTGCTTAACATAATAAGAAAGTTACTAACATCTTATTTAACATTGTAAAACATATACATAGTATTCTGCTAATTGTGAAAGATCAAAAACAATGTATTAACTCTAATTACATATAAGCGACCAATAGCCTTCCATATATTTAAACCGGTCTTAGCCAATCCTTAGCAATGGGCTGTTGTAGTTCCCTTTCGGGCTGTTCTTTCTATGTCAGTTTCCAAATAGGTCTGCGTTTGTTTATGGTGGTCACATGTTGTTTTTGTCCAATCAGAAAACATCCCATTCAAAACATTTAGATTTATTATCGGCTTTGTATGCCGATATGAACTGGGTAACAGATGAAGAAAAGAAAAGTGTGATTAATATGGTTCTGATGAACAATATAATAACCATAGCCTTATAGCGTGAATATGTTCTGAAAATTGCCCTTACGTTATAAGCAATAGCGTAGGTCTAACATCCACATCATTAGAGTCTCAATTATCCTTCTACGGTATATGGTAAAAAGTGGTTAGGTTATCCTATAATATAAAAGACCAAGTGTGTTTGTCCGAAGCTGTCATGCGCAATAGAGACTGCGCAAGAAAAAACACACCTGGCCTTCAACAGACTGACCTGCAGTGGTATCTGGGGCTGGCCGGGCGTGACAGGGGGCAGGACCAGACGTGACGAGTGTGTGGCAGGGCGGAGTCTGGCGTGGTGCAGGCGGCACCGGTGTGGCGTGGACGGGGACAGGCGGGGGTGTGTGGCCATGAAAGACAGAGTTTAAAAGAGGGGGATAGAGAGAGAGCAAAAGAGGGGGGGATAGAGAGAGCAAAAGAGGGGGGATAGAGAGAGCAAAAGAGAGGGAGAGAGACAGCAAAAGAGAGGGCGGAGGGAGAGCAAAAGAGGGGAGATAGAGCAAAAGAGAGGGAGAGAGACAGCAAAAGAGAGGGGGAAGAAAGAGGGGAGAGCAAAAGAGAGGGGAGAAAGAGAGGGGGAAGATAGGAGGGAGAGAGAGAGAGCAAAAGAGAGGGTAGGGAGAGCAAAAGAGAGGGGGAAGAAAGGGGGGAGAGAGCAAAAGAGAGGGGGAAAAGAGGGGGGGAAGATAGGAGGGAGAGAGAGAGCAAAAGAGAGGGGGAGAGAGACATCATCATCCAGGCGGCATCTTCTATCTTCATTTTTCCAGAGCAGAGCGGAGCCATCTTATATCCAGCCGACGCGGAGCCATCCTCTTCTTCCGACGGACTAATGACGAATGAAGGTTCCTTTAAATGATGTCATCCAAGATGGCGACCCTCGAATTCCGATTGGCTGATAGGATTCTATCATCCAATCGGAATTAAGGTAGGAAAAATCTGATTGGTTGATTTAATCAGCCAATCAGATTGAAGTTCAATCCAATTGGCTGATTGGATGAGACAATAGAATGCAAGGTCAATTCTATTGGCTCATCCAATCAGCCAATCGGATTGAACTTCAATCTGATTAGCTGATAGCATCAACCAATCAGATTTTTCCTACCTTAATTCCGATTGGCTGATAGAATCCCATCAGCCAATCGTAATTCGAGGGACGCCATCTTGGATGACGTAATTTAAAGGAACCTTCATTCGTCATTAGTCAGTCGGAAGAAGAGGATGGCTCCGCGTCGGCTGGATATAAGATGGCTCTGCTCCGGAAGGATGAAGATAGAAGATGCCGCCTGGATGAAGATGTCAGCCAGTCCGGATGTCCTCTTCTGCCCGGATAGGATGAAGACTTCTGCCTGTCTGGATGTCCTCTTCTGCCCGGATAGGATGAAAACTTCTGCCGGTCCGGATATCCTCTTATGTTCCATCAGTGGCCGGCTGGCTGAACACGGCTCAAGGTAGGGTGATCTTCAGGGGGGTAGTGTTAGGTTTTTTTAAGGATCGGGTGGTTTTAGAGTAGGGGTGTGTGGGTGGTGGGTTGTAATGTTGGGGGGGGATTGTATTTTTTTTTACAGGTAAAAGAGCTGATTACTTTGGGGCAATGCCTCGCAAAAAGCCCTTTCAAGGGCTGGTAATAGAGCTGATTACTTTTGTAATTTAGTATAGGATAGGGAATTTTATTATTTTGGGGGGCTTTTTTATTTTATTAGGGGGCTTAGATTAGGTGTAATTAGATTAAAATTCTTGTAATATTTTTTTATTTTTTGTAATTTTGTGTTTGTTTGTTTATTGTACTATAGTTTATTTTATTTTATTGTATTTGAGTTTAGATAATTGTATTGAATTTATTTAATTAATTTATTGATAGTGTAGTGTTAGGTGTATTTGTAATTTAGGTTAGGATTTATTTTACAGGTAATTTTGTAATTATTTTAACTAGGTAGCTATTAAATAGTTATTAGCTATTGTACCTAGTTAAAATAAATACAAAGTTGCCTGTAAAATAAATATAAACCCTAAAATAGCTACAATGTAATTATTAATTATATTGTAGCTATCTTAGGGTTTATTTTATAGGTAAGTATTTATTTTGAAATAGAATTAATTTATTTAATGATAGTAATTTTAGTTCGTTTTATTTAAATTATATTTAACTTAGGGGGGGTGTTAGGGTTAGACTTAGGTTTAGGTTTTAATAACTTTATTATAGTAGCGGCGACGTTGGGACGGGAAATTAGGGGTTAATAATTGTAGGTAGGTGGTGGCGATGTTAGGGAGGGCAGGTTAGGGGTTAATAAAATCTATTATAGTGTTTGCGAGGCGGGAGTGCGGCGGTTTAGGGGTTAATACATTTATTATAGTGGCGGCGATGTCCGGTCGGCAGATTAGGGGTTAATAAGTGTTGGTAAGTGGCGGCGAGGTTGGGGGGGCAGATTAGGGGGTAATAAATATAATATAGGTGTCGGCAATGTTAGGGACAGCAGATTAGGGGTTCATAGGGATAATGTAGGTGGCGGCGATGTCCGGTCAGAAAATTAGGAGTTAAAAAATTTAATTATAGGGTTTGCGATGTGGGGGGGGGCTCGGTTTAGGGGTTCATAGGTAGTTTATGGGTGTTAGTTTACTTTTAGCACTGTAGTTAAGAGCTTTATGTTCCAGCGTTAGCCCATAAAACTCTTAACTACTGACTTTTTTTTGCGGTTGGAGTCTTGGAGGTAGAGGCTCTACCGTTCACTTTCTCCAAGACTCGTAATACCAGCGTTAGGTAAATCCCATAGAAAAGATAGGATACGCAATTGACGTAAGGGGATTTGCGGTAGCCTCGAGTCATGGAAAAAAAGTGAGCGGTAAGCCTGTACCTGTCAGACTCGTAATACCAGCGTTAGGTAAAAAGCAGCGTTAGGACCCCCTAACACTGCTTTTTAAAGCTAAAGCAGAACTCGTATACTAGGCGTTAGTTTCCTAATCTGTTCTAGACATGTGCATGGTGAAAAAATTCGGTTCGGTTCGATTCAGATTTTTTCGAATTTCGGTTCGGAGCAATTCGAATTCCGAAAAATTTGAATCAATTCGGTTCGGATTTGTTTCGGATTCATTCGGATTCGAATAAATTCGGTTCGGATTTGTTTCGGATTCATTCGGATTCGAATAAATTCAGCTGGATTCGGTTCGATTCGGTTCGGTTCGGAAATTCGGAATTTCGGTAAGTGTTAGGTGGGATTAGACTTATACTGTACAATAGTAGTGTAATCCATGGCCATCCGAATTTACCGAATAAATCCGAAGTAATTCGGATTTATTCGGTAAATTCTGCAGTATTTTAATTCGGAAATTCGGTTCGATCCGAATCGCTGAATTTGCCGAATTTTCCGAATTTCCGAATTTAGTCTTCTTTTTCTATGTTCTGCCTCAAGAAACATAATATATGGCTCCCATTGTTTTAGGAATCGATCTTTATTGTTGAGAAGGGCCGCCGAGGCATTTGTCATATTATAGTGGTATTTGATCTTCTGTTTAATACAACTGAATTTAGGGGGCTCTAGCTTCCAGTATTGGACTATACCCAAGCGAGTTACCGTACAAACTATTGCTATTAGTTTAGAATAAATTTTCGGTGTGCCCTCTACTGGAAAATGAAGTAACGCGTGTTTTGGGGATAACACTATTTCTCTCTCGAATATCAGGCTTAGGAATTCTGAGGTTTGGTCCCATAGTCTCTTAACTTTCTCACATAACCACCATGTATGTATATAGGAGCCCACTTCTCTGCCACCCCTATAACAGAGCCGATTATTCACCTCCTCTGATTTAATAAATCTTGTCGGATACATATACCATTTATATATCACCTTTATGTAGTTCTCTTTCAATGTAGCATTAGGAGTGAAGGACAAACCCTTGTTAATATTTGCTATCTATGTTTCTGTTGGCCATGACTTATCTAATTCTTTTTCCCACTTCAACATCATGGGTGTCTTTTTATCTTTGTCTACAATATTAAATAAGGGATACAATATAGATATTAGTCCTTTCCTATTATTTTTGCTCAAGCATAAGGATTCAAATAAGGTATTATTATGAGCCTTATCTTGACCTATTATTTCCTGTATTCTGGACTTCAGCTGAAGATAGTGCAACCATACATTATGGTCTGGGTATCAGTACATAATTTTAACCCCTGAACATCATAGTCATGAAATTAACTTTCTAGACTTAACTTTATATATCATTGATAAGGTGGTACATATTAAAACCGTATTTAAGGTTAATTTAATTGGTTAAAGACAGTACCAAAAGGCCAATTTTTAAGGATCCGGAGAAACTGTAGTAAGCTAGAAGAATATGACAAACAGTCCAATATCCTCAAAGAAAGATTTATACAGAAAGTAACAATATGAGTTTAGAGGAGGAGAGAAAAGAAATAAAAACCAGAAACAGATTTGAACTTCTTAATAAAACCAAAAAAGATAATACTTTTGATAATTTTCCTAGAAAGACACTGGCATATTCTTAAAGAGGATGAATTTTTGGGTCCTAAGATCCCCCAGAGACCACTAATTATCTTTAAAAAAGGACAACATTTCAAACAAAAAGTAGCACCCTCAATGATTAAAGGGTTAACTCCAAAAAACCCTCCTACAAATTAGTAACTTAACAGGTTTCTATACATGTGGAAAATGTAAGGATTGCAACTACACAAAAAGAACTCACAAAACATTTAGTTTCACTGTTATTACTTGTAAAACTAAGAATGTTATATATATATATATATATGTATTGCAGTGTGGATGTAAAGGCCGATATTTGGGTTAAACGCCTAGATTTTTAAAGACTAGGATCATGGAACATCTTAACAAAATAGAAAAAGAACATGATAGACCATGGAATACCTCTACACTGTAACAACTGTCAATTTTTCAAAAAAGAAACTTTTATGTGGATAGGAATAGAAAGAGTTAAAGTTCACTGGAGAGGTAACGATATAGCCAGACAACTAGATCAAAGAGAACTAAGATGGATACACACCCTTAAAACATATGCCCATTGGGGTCTTAATAAAGATACTAAGATTGCTGCCTTTGTATAAAATTAATGTTCCTTTAATATACAGATATGATGAAAAATTAAATATACACAGGATTCTTGGTGATAAAAAAGATGGGTATTCCTAGTTGTACTTCACAATATAATCTGAAATATGCATCTAGTTACATGCCTAAGAAAACTTAAACAGTAGTATGCTTTTTTCTTACAAATGTTCTTTTACAAATGTGGATGTGTTATGGAGTAATCACTCTCAAATATAAACTATAACCTAACCACTTTTTATCATATACCGTAGAAGGATAATTGAGACTCTAATGATGTGGATGTTAGACCTACGCTATTGCTTATAACGTAAGGGCAATTTTCAGAACATATTCACGCTATAAGGCTATGGTTATTATATTGTTCATCAGAACCATATTAATCACACTTTTCTTTTCTTCATCTGTTACCCAGTTCATATCGGCATACAAAGCCGATAATAAATCTAAATGTTTTGAATGGGATGTTTTCTGATTGGACAAAAACAACATGTGATCACCATAAACAAACGCAGACCTGTTTGGAAACTGACATAGAAAGAACAGCCCGAAAGGGAACTAAAACAGCCCATTGCTAAGGATTGGCTAAGAGCGGTTTTAATATATGGAAGGCAATTGTTCGCTTATATGTAATTAGAGTTAATACATTGTTTTTGATCCTTAACAATTAGCGCAATACTATGTATATGTTTTACAATATTAAATAAGATGTTAGTAACTTTTTTATTATGTTAAACAGATTTTACAAAAGCTTGGTTTATTTTTATGTTAGATTTTAATTGTAACAAGTGTAAACCTGATCTCAGTCAATGAGGTATCGGGTAGTGTCTCTGATTGAATATTTAAGACCTCCTGTGTTGCAGAAAGGTATGCTTGGTTTGTAAAGCACATTTTTATCTTTGAATGCTCTTAAAAAAGACGTCCTGGACCGTTGAAACGCGTTGGGCAAATAAAACTGCTTTTATACATAAAAGCTGTTGAAGTTTTCTTTGAACAAATAAAGAGCCGTTTATTCCAATAAATGTTGCAAGTATCTACACTTTTATACATGGTGTATAGGTGCAACACTTCAGCGCAATTTCTTTAATCAAAATTCACAGACGAATTTCTGAAAAGGTTTCAGACCATACTTCAGTGAACAAGTGGGATCCCTGGGTGAACCAGCGCCTCCTTCTACAAAAATATATCGATTCAACAGACTTTTGGAGAGTCCGTTGGAAGTCAGCGGTTCCAAAACTAAAGCAGAGTATTGTATATATTTTGTGTCGGATAAATAATCGTGTAGGGCTCCTGAGCCATGTGATCTGAGGTTTCATGCAGATATTTAAATATAACAGTGTAGTGCTTCAGGGTCACGTGATATGAGGTTTCATGCATATATATAACAGTCTAGGGCTTCAGGGTCATGTGATATAGGGTTTCATGTGGATAAATAACAGTCTATGGCTTCTGGGCCATGTGATCTGAGGTTTTATGCGGATATTTAACAGTCTATTACTTCTGGGCCATGTGATCTAAGGTTTTAAGCAGGTATATAACAGTATAGGGCTTCAGGGCCGTGTGATATGAGGTTTCAAGCAGGTATTTAACAGTGTATGGCTTCAGGGCCATGTGATCTGAGGTTTCAAGCAGGTATATAACAGGTTTCTAAAGGGCTTCAGGGTCGTGTGATATGAGTTTTCATGCGTATATATAACAGTCTAGGGCTTCAGGGTCGTGTAATATAGGGTTTTATGCGGATAAATAACAGTTTATGGATTCTGGGCCATGTGATCTGAGGTTTCATGCGGATATTTAACAGTCTATGGCTTCTGGGCCATGTGATCTCAGGTTTCAAGCAGGTATATAACAGTGTAGGGCTTCAGGGCCGTGTGATATGAGGTTTCATGCAGGTATATAACAGTCTAGGGCTTCAGGGACATGTGATATGAGGTTTCATGCAGATATTTAACAGTCTATGGCTTCTGGGGAACTGTGATCTGAGGTTTCAAGCAGGTATATTACAGTGTAGGGCTTCAGGGCCATTTGATATGAGGTTTCATGCGGATATTTAACAGTCTATCGCTTCAGGGCCGTGTGATCTAAGGCATAATGTGGGTATGTAACAGTCTAGGGGTGAAGGGCTGTGTGGTCTAATCTGAGGTACTTTGGGGACATATAACTGGCATCTTCACATTTACCGGCGATTTAAACAAAATTGCACATCTAGTCGTTTTCCACGCCAACACTCGCAGGGGCAGCCCTCATGAAATTAAAAAAGCAGCTGTCCCTGGTAGAGGCGAGATGTTTTCTTTGGGAATAATGAGAGCTCTCTGCTCTGTATAAGATTGCAATGGAGGCTGAAGTAAAAGTGTAAACTTTTATATTATGCCTAATACAAATCAAATTACGCTGTTTTCAGTGCACAGTACCTTAAAATCTGTTATTTTCATATGCATAGGCTGCCTTTCAGAGTAATTAGTGGTTTCAGTAATTTGATAAAAGTACGCCACCTTTTAACTTGTGAGTAAAAACAGTAAGATCTATAGTAGACATGTGCACACTGAAAAAATTGTGTGCTTTCGTTTGATTTAATTAGTTAAATAGATAATTTAGTTTCAGCATTTTTGTTATGTTAAGTTAAATCCGGATCCATTCGTTAAGTTTTCCGGATCCATTCGTTATTCATATTCATTATTCTATTGTAAAGTTTAGAATAGAATAATGAATATGAATAAAGAATGGATCCGAAATAACAAATGAATCCAAGAAAGGAATTAACTTAACATAAGGAATATGCTGAAACAAAATTATCAAAACCGCTATTCCCCCACATCGCCAACACTAAATAAAAACCTATTAACCTCTAAACCACCGTCCCCCCACATTGCCAACACTAAATAAAAACCTATTAACCTCTAAACCAGCGGTCGCCAACCAGTGGTCTGTGGACCACTGGTGGTCCCCGAGAAGATGTTAGTGGTCCTTGACACCATCAAGCAGGAATTAATCTCCTCTGATGGTGTCACCCTTGTCGCGCCTCAACTCCTTCAGTGCCCGGCTGGACATCAGTGAAAACCGACGGATGAGTTAAATTACAATCTCCCTACGCACGTTGCGTAGTACTGCACAACTTGCATAGCTAGATTGTATTTTTAACTCATCCCGCCTGGCGCACTGCTCAGAGGAAGATGCTTCCATTCTAAAGCTAGCAGAGGTTCGTATATTCTTGGCTTGAAATAGTGGAATTAAAGTATATAAAAAAAAGAAAATCTTAAAAACAAAAATTCTGTTATATTTCATTTATTTTCTTCCCTTTACCTGGCTCTTTGTAGTAGTTTTCCTAATTCCTTCAGATGGACTTACATCACCATTTGTCTTCCTCCCCTCCATATTCTTTTTTTTTAAATTAAATATTAATTATTTTTCATTCTAATAATTTTCCCGCGCACAAATTATTATACCGGTAATTGGCATCCAGCAGATCAGCCATATCCCACCAGTATTATAGTAATGGCTAGTAACATCAGTCATGGTTAGCTCACATCCATATTGAGAGCTTTCTGATATAAACTTAATTAATGACTCCAATGTCTGTCCATGATCATAAGTAGTTTTGAATAATTCCTAACTGGGGAGGTAACTTGGAAGTCTTGTGGTCCTTTTAAACATAATTCTTTTAGTTCCACTTTCTGCCTCTCTGTTTGCAGCTCAAAAGTTGGCACTCACCCTTCATCTGTTATTTGGAGGTATTCTCTCAGTTCTGTCAGTTAGTTAATTCCAAAAAATAATTCTTAAAAATATATACATAATGTAAACTTAGCTATGGTTATACTAGTTAAGTAAAGTATGTGTGTGTGTGTGTATATGTATAATATATATATATATATATACATATATATATATATATATATATATATATATTTACACACACACACACATTATAGAGGTTTGTACCATTTTTAAAAAATTAATTTGTGAGTTTAGTGGTCCCTGAGGTCCGGAAGGTTGGCGAACCCTGCTCTAAACCACCTCCCCCCCCCCCACATCACCAACACTAAATAAAAAACTATTAACCTCTAAACCGCCGCCCCCCACATAGCCAACACTAAATAAACTTATTAACCCTTAAACCGCCATCTCCCCTCATTGCCAACACCAAATAATGCTATTAACCTCTAAACCACCGACCCCCACATAATGCAGCTACCTAAACTAAACTATTAACCCCTAAACTGCTGCCCCCACATCACCAATACTAAATAAACCTATTAACATATAAACCGCTGCCCCCCCCACATCGCAACAACCTAAATTAAAGTATTAACCCCTAAACTGCCATCCCCCCATATCGCCAACATTAAATAAAAGTATCAACCTCTAAACCACCGACCCCCACATAGCCAATACTAAATAAATGTAGTAACCCTTAAACCGCCATCCCCCCACATCGCCAACAATAAATAAAGCTATTAACCTCTAAACTGCCATCCCCCACATCCCAACTACCTAAATTAAACTATTAACCCTAAACCACCGCTCTCCCCCACATCGCCATCCATCTTCATCCCAGTGTCCAAGCATCTTCATCCAGGTGGCTCCATCTTTATCCATCGCGGGTCCATCTTCTATCTTCATGGCGGAGTGGTCGGTGGATGCACAGAGGCGCAGGTCCATTGGTCCGACACAGAGGTCCTCTTCATGCGATCATCCTCCGCACACTCAAGATTGAATACAAGGTACCCCTTTTATATTCGGGTCCCCTTGCATTCCTATTGGCTGAAAAATTTAAATTAGCCAATAGGATGAGAGCTGCTTAAATCCTATTGGCTGTTCAATTCAGCCAATAGGATTTGAGCAGCTCTCATCCTATTGGCTGATTTGAATTTTTCAGCCAATAGGAATGCAAGGGTACCGCTCTGCCTCTGCCATGGAGATAGAAGACTGACCTGCGATGGATGAAGATGGAGCCATCTGGATGAAGATGTTTGGCCGCTGGGATGAAGATGGATCACCGGACTTCATCAATGGTGAGTACCGATGGGGTTAGTGTTAGGTTATTTTATTTTTTAGGTGTATTTTTTTTTTTTTTTTTTTTTAAGATTATGGCTTTTTTTTTATTTATAATGGGCTGAAAAAGAGCTGAATGTCCTTTTAATGGCAATGCCCTTACAAACACCCTATTCAGGGAAATGGGTAAATTAGTTTTTTTTTAGTTTGGTTTTCTTTATTTTGGGGGGGTGGGGAGTTGGAATTTTAGGCAGTATTTGGTTTATTTTATTGGCAAAAGAGCTGTTAACTTTAGGGCAATGCCCTACAAAAGGCCCTTGTAAGGGCTATTGGTAGTTTATTTATAGATTAGGCAGAGGCGTAACTAGAAACCACAGGGCCCAGGTGCAAGAATCTAAGAAGGCCCCCCTACCCCCCAAAAAAAATAAAGGTGAATTTGATACATTTTTTTTCTATATTTAATACAGGAAAAAAAATGTGAATCAGATTACATGTCTGCAAAAGGAGGTACCCTCTGCCCACAGTCTGTGAGATGGTCTGACCCCCATACATATTTTTTTTTTTTTTTACATTTAACACAGAAAACAAATGTGAATCAGATTACGTCTGCAAAAGGAGGTACCCTGTGCCCACAGTCTGTGAGATGGTCTGACCCCATATTACTGTATATAGTGACACTGTTTAACCCACCAGTACTGTATATAGTGAGTTAGTGACACAGTCTGTAATCTGCCGGTGAGATGGCTGGCTTGACCCTACCCGCCCCAGTACTTTATAAAGTGACCACAGTAGTCTATGACATGGTCCAGCCCCCTTTACTGTATATAGTGGTACTGTATAGTGACACTGTTTACCCCCTCCCCCCATGCTGTAGTAACAAGGTCTGTAATTTGCTGGTTACACAAACATATACACACAGTCACATACATACATACACACACATACATGCATAAATACACACACAGTCACATACATAAATACACACACAGTCACATACATACATACACACACATACATACATGCATAAATACACACGCAGTCACATACATACATACACACACATACATACATGCATAAATACACACACAGTCACATACATACATACACACACATACATACATGCATAAATACACACACAGTCACATACACACACACACACATAAACACCAATGGGTAAAACAGAAACACTAACCCCTGTAGTCAGAAACACTAGTGAGGCATCATGTCACACTCACATGATATCAGTGCAGGCAGTGGCAGGTCAACGTTTTTTATTGAAAAAAGAAAAAAAAAATTTTTAAACTGGGCCCACACCCTCAGGGGCCCAGTCGCAGTTGCGACCCCTGCCCCCCCCTGTAGTTTTGCCCCTGAGATTAGTTTTTTTTTATTTTGGGGTGGTTTTTTTTTTATTAAATGCGGGTATAAGAATAGGAATAATTTTTAGTATTTTAGATAATTTCGTTTGTTATGTTTTGTAATGGTAGTTTTTTCTATTTTTTGTAATTTCAGTGTTTATTATTTTTTGTAATTGTAGGTTTTCTTGCAATGTTAGGTTTTTATTATTTTTAGTAATGTTAGGTTTTTTATTTTTTGTATTAATATTTTTTTTATAAACAAATAATGTTAGGTTTTTTTTTTAGTTCAAGCTAAGGTTTTATTTTTGTTTCACAGGTAAGTTTTTATTTATTTGAAAGTAGTTAGTAGTCATATTCAAACTAGCTTAGGTTTTATTTTTATTTCACAGGTAAGCTTGTATTTATTTTAACTAGTTAGTTAGTAATATTGTAACTTTAATTTAGGTGTATTTAAATTATGTTAACGTTAGGGGGTGTTAGATTTAGGGGTTAATAGTTTAATTTAGGTAGTTGCGATGTGGGGGGATGGTGGTTTAGAGGTTAATAGGTTTATTTAGTGTTGGCGATGTAGGGGGACGGCGGTTTAGAGGTTAATAAGTTTATTTAGTGTTTGTAATGTGGGGGGATGGCGGTTTAGAGGTTAATAAGTTTATTTAGTGTTTGTAATGTGGGGGGATGGCGGTTTAGAGGTTAATAGTTTTATTTAGGGAGTCGCAATGTGGGGGGGCAGTGGTTTAGGGGTTAATAGGTTTATTTAGTGTTGGCAATGTGGGGGAATGGCAGTTTAGGGGTTAATAGGTTTATTTAGTGTTGGCAATGTGGGGGGACGGAGGTTTAGATATTAATACATTGTATTAGTGATTGCAATGTAGGGGGATGGCGGTTTAGGGGTCTAATCTGTAGGGTAAAAATGTTTACAGAGTTACAGTGGGATTTAAGAGACAGTTTCATACACGCCCATGTTCTGCCCCTTTTACAACGAAACAACAATTACGCTTTGTATTTTGTACTTATAAATAGGAATTTCTGTGTTTTTGCACATCCAGTGTACTTAAATTATGATTTATGCTGTGCATATTTAATACGATTTATTTCTGTGTAATTTGAATACAAAATTTTACATTTTTAATAAAATACAATTTTTGGTCAACAGGTTTGTTATGATTTTCGATGCATCTTAAATTGATGGTAAATGCAACACCTTTATATTTAGCCATCAATGTGAAGTTAAAACTTACTTTAGTAACTTTTATATAACTGCTACTTTGCTACTGCACGCTCCGGCAGACCCGACACTAAGACACTTTTTCCCCCCATGACGTTTTCACCGTTGTCTAACTAAAATTGTGGCATTTTGGCAAGTTTCACTGAAAAAGAAAAATAGATCTTTTGCGCATGCGTTACCAACGTCATGCACAAAAGATCTGTGTTTTTTTTTACATTGAAGCATGCACAGTTTGGATTGGACAACGGTGAAAACGTTAGGGGGGAAAAAGTGTCTTAGTTTCGGGGCTGCCGGAGCGTGCAGTAGCAGTTAAATAAAAGTTACTAAAGTAAGTTTTAAATTTATGTTTTTTCATCAATGAAACTAATATTATTTTTAAATTTCACATTGAATGGTAAAAAATAAAGTTGTTTAATTTACTATCACTTTTACAATACAATGTTTTTCCTTTGTATTTTTGTGTGAATGATTCAATTATTTGTTTTGAATGATTTTTAAATTACGATTTTAATTGCGCACTTTTGTAATGGATGCATCTCCTTCCCATACGAAAAAGCAGTATATTCCCCTTCGCAAGACTTTAGATAATTCCATCAGGGAACTAGAAGTACCTGTGAGCATTATTAAAGGGACATGGAATCCAAAATGTTTCATGATTTAGCATACATTTTTAAACAACTTTCTAATTTACTTTGTTTATCAAATTTGCTTAATTCTCTTGGTATCCTTTGTTGAAAAGCATATCTAGATAGGCTCAAGAGCTGGGAACTAGCTGCTGATTGGTGTCTGCACATAAATGCCTCTTGTGATTAGATTACCGATGTGTTCAGCTAGTTCCCAGTAATGCATTGCTGCTGCTTCAAGAAAGGATACCAAGAAAATAAAGCAAAATTGATAATACAAATAAATTAGAAAAATATTTACAAATGTATGCTTTATCTAAATGATAAAAGAAACATTTTGGGTTTCCTGTCCCTTTAAAGACTTAGAGACACATCTGGATTTTCTTCCGCATCTAGTACAAAAAAAAAAAAAAAAAGGACAATTAAATGTCTAGTTTTGTTCTTTTAATTCCCCTGAATGTATCTCGATTTTAGAGGAATAAGCACAGTATTATGAGAGTCACATAGCATTCTGGAACTTGTAGTTGTGTGTGTGTGTTAATGTGTGTGTGTGGGGGGGGGAGGGTGTATGTGTGTTGTGTGTGTGTTTATGTGTGTGTATATGTGTGTGTGTATATGTGTGTATGTATGTATGTATGTGTGTGTATGTGTGTGTATATGTGTGTATATGTGTGTGTGTGTGTATGTATGTTTGTATGTGTGTGTGTGTGTATGTGTGTGTGTGTGGGAGAAGTGTTTGTGTGTGTAGTGTACGTGTTTGCATGTATGTGTGTGTGTGGTGTGTATGTGTGTGCATATGTGTGTGCGGTGTATGTGTGTGTGTGATGTGTATGCGTGTGGTGTGTATGTGTGTGTATGTGTGTGTGGTGTATGTGTCTGTGTGTGGTGTTTATGGGTGTGTGTGTGCATGTGTGTGTGTGTATGCGTGTGGTGTGTATGATTGCGTATGTGTGTGTGGTATATGTGTGTGCATATGTGTGTGCGGTGTATGTGTGTGTGATGTGTATGCGTGTGGTGTGTACGTGTGTGTATGTGTGTGTGGTGTATGTGTCTGTGTGTGGTGTTTATGGGTGTGTGTGTGCATGTGTGTGTGTGTATGTGTGTGGTGTGTATGTGTGCGTATGTGTGTGTGGTATATGTGTGTGGTGTGTGTGTCTGTGTGTGGTGTTTATGTGTGTGTGTGTGCATGTGTGTGTGTGTATGCGTGTGGTGTGTATGTGTGCGTATGTGTGTGTGGTGTATGTGTCTGTGTGTGGTGTTTATGGGTGTGTGTGTGCATGTGTGTGTGTGTATGCGTGTGGTGTGTATGTGTGCGTATGTGTGTGTGGTATATGTGTGTGGTGTGTGTGTCTGTGTGTGGTGTTTATGGGTGTGTGTGTGCATGTGTGTGTGTATGTGTGTGGTGTGTATGTGTGCGTATGTGTGTGTGGTATATGTGTGTGGTGTATGTGTCTGTGTGTGGTGTTTATGGGTGTGTGTGTGCATGTGTGTGTGTGTATGCGTGTGGTGTGTATGTGTGCGTATGTGTGTGTGGTGTATGTGTCTGTGTGTGGTGTTTATGTGTGTATGCGTGTAGTGTGTATGATTGCGTATGTGTGTGTGGTATATGTGTGTGGTGTGTGTAGTGTGTGTGTGTGTTTATTTGCCTGAGCATATTTCACTATTGCCCTCCCCTTGGAAAAATGTATGTGGATGCCCATGCAGAGAATCAATCCTTTTCTCACCAGCCGTATACTATACTGTATATATTTAACCACTTTATGGGTTTAAACACATTCACCTAGATTAAGAGTTGTGCATTCGTCTTTTAACGCTGAAAAATGGTAATTTCAGCGTTAAAAAAGCACTGCAGCCATTACAAGTATAGCTGTACCGCAAGCCTTTTAGCCTGTAACGCAACGTCAGTCCCGCACTCTGAAAAATTAAGTTTTTTCATGGGACTTCCATAGCGCTGCCATTACGAGTTTTGCGATGAGGCTAAAAAGCTTGCGTTCCAGCCTATACCGACAAGATCCGTTTCGCAATCTGAGAGCAGTAGTTATGAGTTTTACGCAACTAAACTGTTACATAAAACTCATAACTAAAGTGTTACAAAGTACACTAAACACCCATAAACTACCTATTAACCCCTAAACTGAGGCCCTCCCGCATCGCAAATACTATATTTAAGGGCCCTTGGTAGTTTATTCTAGATTAGGCTTTTTTTATTTCGGGGTGTTTTGTTTTTTTAAAGGGTAATAGAATAGGAATAATTTTCATTGTTTTGGATAATTTCGTTCGTTATTTTTTGTAATGGTAGTTTTTTTATACTTTTTGTAATGTTAGATTTTAGTGTAAGGCAAGTTAGGTTTTATTTCACAGGTAAGTTTGTATTTATTTTAGCTAGGTAGTTAGTAAATAGTTAATAACTATTTACTAACTAGTCTACCTAGTTAAAATAAATACAAACTTGCCTGTGAAATAAAAATAAACCCTAAGATAGATACAATGTAACTATTAGTTTTATATTGTAGCTAGCTTAGGGTTTATTTTATAGGTAAGTATTTAGTTTTAAATAGGAATTATTTAGTTAATTGTAAGTTTAATTTAGCTCTATTTTAAATATGTTAAAGTTAGGGGGTGTTAGGGTGAGGTTTAGGGTTACAGTTAGGGTTAGGGTTACGTTAGGTTTAGGGGTTAATATATAGTTTAATTTAGGTGGTTGTGATGTGGGGGGCTGGCAGTTTAGGGGTAAATAGGTTTATTTACTGGCAGCGATGTGGGAGGCCAAAGGTTTAGGGGGTTAATAACTTTATTTAGTGGTGGTGATGTCAGGGAGCGGCGGAATAGGGGTTATTAGATTTATTATAGTGTGGGCGATGTTGGGGTGCAGGGGAATAGGGGTTAATAACTTTAGTATAGTTGCGGCGATGTTGGGGGAGGCAGATTAGGGGTTAATAGCTTTATTTTGCTGGCGGCGATATTGGGAGAGGCATATTAGGGGTTAATAACATTATGTAGGTGTCAGCGATTTCGGGGGTGGCAGATTAGATGTGGGGTTTATGTTAGGGTGTTAGATTTAAACATAACTTTATTTTTCCCCATAGACATCAATGGGGCTGCGTTACAGAGCTTTTCATTCCGCACTCCAGGTTTTTTCTAACACACTCTCCCCATTGATGTCTATGGGAAAAGCATGCACGAGCACGTCAAAACAGCGCTTGAATTATGTGCGGTATGGAACTTAAAACCACCATATCGCACGCACAAGCCGGCTGTTTCAAAACTTGTAATGGCTGCGCTATAGAGGGTTAAATAACGCAACTTTTGTTGCGTTCGTTAATTTCCCTATAGCGCACATAACTCGTAATCTGATTGTAAAGTAACACAATGGCCTAGATTTGGAGTTTGGCGGTAGCCGTGAAAACCAGCGTTAGAGGCTCCTAACGCTGGTTTTAGGCTAACTCCGGTATTTGGAGTCACTCAAAAAAGGGTCTAACGCTCACTTTTCAGCCGCGACTTTTCCATACCGCAGATCCCCTTACGTCAATTGCGTATCCTATCTTTTCAATGGGTTTTTTCTAACTCCGGTATTTAAAGTCGTGTCTGAAGTGAGCGTTAGAATTCTAACGACAAAACTCCAGCCGCAGAAAAAAGTCAGTAGTTAAGAGCTTTCTGGGCTAACGCCGGTTCATAAAGCTCTTAACTACTGTACTCTAAAGTACACTAACACCCATAAACTACCTAGGTACCCCTAAACCGAGGCCCCCCCACATCGCCGCCACTCGATTTAATTTTTTTAACCCCTAATCTGCCGACCGCCACCTACGTTATCCTTATGTACCCCTAATCTGCTGCCCCTAACACCGCCGACCCCTATATTATATTTATTAACCCCTAACCTGCCCCCCACAACGTCGCAGCCAGCTACCTACAATAATTAACCCCTAATCTGCCGACCGCAAAGCGCCGCTACCTAAGTTATCCTTATGTACCCCTAATCGGCTGCCCCTAACACCGCCGACCCCTATATTATATTTATTAACCCCTAATCTGCCCCCCTCAACGTCGCCTCCACCTGCCTACACTTATTAACCCCTAATCTGCCGAGCGGACCGCACCGCTACTATAATAAAGTTATTAACCCCTAATCCGCCTCACTAACCCTATAATAAATAGTATTAACCCCTAATCTGCCCTCCCTAACATCGCCGACACCTAACTTCAATTATTAACCCCTAATCTGCCGACCGGAGCTCACCGCTATTCTAATAAATGTATTAACCCCTAAAGCTAAGTCTAACCCTAACACTAACACCCCCCTAACTTAAATATAATTTAAATCTAACGAAATTAATTAACTCTTATTAAATAAATTATTCCTATTTAAAGCTAAATACTTACCTGTAAAATAAATCCTAATATAGCTACAATATAAATTATAATTATATTATAGCTATTTTAGGATTAATATTTATTTTACAGGTAACTTTGTATTTATTTTAACCAGGTACAATAGCTATTAAAAAGTTAAGAACTAATTAATAGCTAAAATAGTTAAAATAATTACAAAATTACCTGTAAAATAAATCCTAACCTAAGTTACAATTAAACCTAACACTATACTATCATTAAATTAATTAAATAAAATACCTACAATTACCTACAATTAAACCTAACACTACACTATCAATACATTAATTAAATACAATACCTACAAATAACTACAATGAAATAAACTAACTAAAGTACAAAAAATAAAAAAGAACTAAGTTACAAAAAATAAAAAATATTTACAAACATACGAAAAATATTACAACAATTTTAAACTAATTACACCTACTCTAAGCCCCCAAAATAAAATAACAAAGACCCCCAAAATAAAAAATGCCCTACCCTATTCTAAATTACTAAAGTTCAAAGCTCTTTTACCTTACCAGCCCTGAACAGGGCCCTTTGCGGGACATGCCCCAAGAAGTTCAGCTCTTTTGCCTGTAAAAAAAAACATACAATACCCCCCCCCAACATTACAACCCACCACCCACATACCCCTAATCTAACCCAAACCCCCCTTAAATAAACCTAACACTAAGCCCCTGAAGATCATCCTACCTTGTCTTCACCTCACCGGGTATCACCGATCGGTCCTGGCTCCAAAATCCTCATCCAACCCAAGCGGGGGCTGGCGATCCATCATCCGGTGGCTGAAGAGGTCCAGAAGAGGCTCCAAAGTCTTCATCCTATCCGGGAAGAAGAGTAGATCCGGACCGGCAACCATCATCTTCCAAGCGGCATCTTCTATCTTCATCCGATGAGGACCGGCTCCATCCTGAAGACCTCCACCGCGGACCCATCTTCATCCGGCGACGTCCAACTGAAGAATGACGGTTCCTTTAAGGGACGTCATCCAAGATGGCGTCCCTCGAATTCCGATCAGCCAATCGGATTGATCTTGATTCTGATTGGCTGATTCCATCAGCCAATCAGAATATTCCTACCTTAATTCCGATTGGCTGATAGAATCCTATCAGCCAATCGGAATTCGAGGGACGCCATCTTGGATGACGTCCCTTAAAGGAACCGTCATTCTTCAGTTGGACGTCGCCGGATGAAGATGGGTCCGCGGTGGAGGTCTTCAGGATGGAGCCGGTCCTCATCGGATGAAGATAGAAGATGACGCTTGGAAGATGATGGTTGCCCGGTCCGGATCTACTCTTCTTCCCGGATAGGATGAAGACTTTGGAGCCTCTTCTGGACCTCTTCAGCCACCAGATGATGGATCGCCAGCCCCCGCTTGGGTTGGATGAAGATTTTGGAGCCAGGACCGATCGGTGATACCCGGTGAGGTGAAGACAAGGTAGGATGATCTTCAGGGGCTTAGTGTTAGGTTTATTTAAGGGGGGTTTGGGTTAGATTAGGGGTATGTGGGTGGTGGGTTGTAATGTTGGGGGGGGTATTGTATGTTTTTTTTTTACAGGCAAAAGAGCTGAACTTCTTGGGGCATGCCCCGCAAAGGGCCCTGTTCAGGGCTGGTAAGGTAAAAGAGCTTTGAACTTTAGTAATTTAGAATAGGGTAGGGCATTTTTTATTTTGGGGGTCTTTGTTATTTTATTAGGGGGCTTAGAGTAGGTGTAATTAGTTTAAAATTGTTGTAATATTTTTCATATGTTTGTAAATATTTTTTTATTTTTTGTAACTTAGTTCTTTTTTATTTTTTGTACTTTAGTTAGTTTATTTCATTGTAGTTATTTGTAGGTATTGTATTTAATTAATGTATTGATAGTGTAGTGTTAGGTTTAATTGTAGGTAATTGTAGGTATTTTATTTAATTAATTTAATGATAGTATAGTGTTAGGTTTAATTGTAACTTAGGTTAGGATTTATTTTACAGGTAATTTTGTAATTATTTTAACTATTTTAGCTATTAAATAGTTCTTAACTATTTAATAGCTATTGTACCTGGTTAAAATAAATACAAAGTTACCTGTAAAATAAATATTAATCCTAAAATAGCTATAATATAAATATAATTTATATTGTAGCTATATTAGGATTTATTTTACAGGTAAGTATTTAGCTTTAAATAGGAATAATTTATTTAAGAAGAGTTAATTAATTTCGTTAGATTTAAATTATATTTAAGTTAGGGGGGTGTTAGTGTTAGGGTTAGACTTAGCTTTAGGGGTTAATACATTTATTAGAATAGCGGTGAGCTCCGGTCGGCAGATTAGGGGTTAATGTTTGAAGTTAGGTATCGGAGATGTTAGGGAGGGCAGATTAGGGGTTAATACTATTTATTATAGGGTTAGTGAGGCGGATTAGGGGTTAATAACTTTATTATAGCAGCGGTGCGGTCCGCTTGGCAGATTAGGGGTTAATAAGTGTAGGCAGGTGGAGGCGACATTGAGGGGGGCAGATTAGGGGTTAATAAATATAATATAGGGGTCGGCGGTGTTAGGGGCAGCAGATTAGGGGTACATAAGGATAATGTAAGTAGCGGCGGTTTACGGAGCGCAGATTAGGGGTTAAAAATATTATGCAGGGGTCAGCGATAGCGGGGGCGGCAGATTAGGGGTTAATAAGTGTAAGGCTAGGGGTGTTTAGACTCGGGGTACATGTTAGGGTGTTAGGTGCAGACGTAGGAAGTGTTTCCCCATAGCAAACAATGGGGCTGCGTTAGTAGCTGAACGCGGCTTTTTTGCAGGTGTTAGGTTTTTTTTCAGCTCAAACAGCCCCATTGTTTCCTATGGGGGAATCGTGCACGAGCACGTTTTTGAGGCTGGCCGCGTCCGTAAGCAACTCTGGTATCGAGAGTTGAAGCTGCGTTAAATATGCTCTACGCTCCTTTTTTGGAGCCTAACGCAGCCTTTATGTGGACTCTCAATACCAGAGTTATTTTTATGGTGCGGCCAGAAAAAAGCCAGCGTTAGCTACGCGGGTCCTTACCGACAAAACTCTAAATCTAGCCGAATGTATTTAAAAAAAAAATCTAACAAAATGTTATTTAATTTTTACACACTAGACTGTCAAGGCAACCTACACGTGTTGTTTCTGTGACTAGTAAGTTTTGTAAGTGTTTGTCTCCCTCTTCTGGTACAATTCAGTATATCAACATTTTTGGAAAAGGAAAATCCATGGCATTTTGTATTTGTAACATTCTATCTATGCTACGTTAAAGGGACATTTCAGTGCAGGGTTAGGCTACTGCTGCTGCTTATTGGCTCATGGGCTGTGTGTGATTAAGACCAGCAGTTTTCTGTAGGAAAATTCTAATTTTTCATTATAGCATTATATTCTTTTATAGTTGATTTCAAAGAATTGCAAAACAGGACAAAAAACGGAGAGAATTTTTTTTTATCATTTTAATACAGTAAGGGCTAGATTACAAGTAGCGCAGTATATTTTTTCCCGCAATTGTGAAAAGTCCGCTAGAGTTAAGCTTTTTGCGCTAGTCGGGTTGTGTTCCTAATACAAGTTACAAAAAAAAAAGTATTTTGCGCAATCGGTAACCTGAATAGTGCAAAAATTCTAACTTAAATTATCGTGTGCGCGTGCATGTATTCCCCCTCAGAAATCAATGGAGGAAAAAAGTAAAAAAAAAAGTAACACTCAAATATCGCGCAAATACAATCATATTTTCACAATTCCCCGTAGAAGTCAACGGAGAGAAAAAATTTGTTGGGAAAAAAAAACTAACACCCGTCGTGCAAACAACATAGCATATTTGCATTAGCTAATGGGAAATATTTACAGTACATATATAGTTAATATCTTTATTAAATATGAATATTTCATAAATATGTTTTATCGTGTTTTTATCTGCTTAATGGCAAAGGGCTATAATGCACTTGTAATGTGTTTTTGACGTGTTTTGTGCAACTTTTTTGTTTCAGATAACAGTTAATCACAGCTCTGAGATCACAGTAAGGATTCAAGCGTAAATGGTGATTGTGCTAGCGCAATCGCAATTTAACTCAACTTCTAATATCAGCGCAATTATAAATACTTGCAAAAAGACGATATCGCTTGTGCAAAACTGTTTGAGCCTCACTTGTAATCTAGCCCTAAGGGTTACAAAGTATTGATTCTTGATGTACATCTATTATTTAAACAAAATGCTATGCTGGAGTTGTCTCTATCAACCTGTGAGAATGATTCCCAGGACACAGCCAGTGAATTCCTGTTAGTTTCACCTTCATTTTCAACAGCTTATCTAATACTACATCCGTCCCTGTTGTTATTGGCTCACAACTTCAAGTCTCAACCTCTCCATTGCTGTTGCTCTACTCCACTCCTTATCTTGCTGGACACAACTACCCTAGAATGGTTACAACTCACTAACAGTGAGATTACAAGTTTTGCGCTATACCGGGTGCATAAATAACGCCAAAAAAATAGCTTTATCGCACTTTCCGTAGTGCTGCAATTACAAGTTAAGCCAAAACCTTCTTTTGATGTGTAGTATAGTGCATTAAGCTCCATATCGCACAAAACCTAAGGCCTGACTTTATGTGCTCGTGCACGCTTTCTCCCATAGACATCAATGGAGAAAGAGTGTTAGAAAAAAACGAACACCTGCAATCGTGAAATGGCTATCGCCGTAACGCAACCCTATTGATGTCTATGGGGAAAAAAGTTATGTTATAACCACCCTTAAAACACCCTAACATAAACCCCTAGTCTAAACACCCCTAATTCGCTGCTCCCCCCCCCCCCCCCCCGTCTGGAGGACCACTTTTGCCGGCTTGTGAATCTTCGGGGGTTAGTGTTAGGATTTTTTTAAGGGTGTATTGGGTGGGTTTATTTTTTAGGTTAGGGCTTTGAGTCTGCAATAGAGCTAAATGCCCTTTTAAGGGCAATGCCCATTCAAATGCCCTTTTCAGGGCAATGGGGAGCTTAGTTTTTTTTTAGTTAGTATTTTATTTGGGGGGTTGGTTGTGTGGGTGGTGGGTTTTACTGTTGGGGGGGGGGGTATTTGTATTTTTTTTTTACAGGAAAAAGAGCTGATTTCTTTGGGGCAATGCCCCGCAATTCCAATCAGCCAATAGAATGCCAGCTCAATCCTATTGGCTAATTGCATCAGCCAATAGGATTTTTTCTACCTTAATTTTATTTAGATTTATTTAAATTATATTTCAATTAGGGGGTGTTAGGGTTAGACTTAGGTTTACTGGCGGCGACATTGGGGGCGGCAGATTAGGGGTTAATAAATATAATGCAGGTGGCGGCGATGTTAGGGGCGGCAGATTAGGGGTTAATAATATTTAACTAGTGTTTGCAAGGCAGGAGAGCGGCTGTTTAGGGGTTAATAAATGTAGGTAGGTGGCGGCGATGTTAGGGACAGCAGATTAGGGGTTAATAATATTTAACTAGTGTTTGCGAGGCGGGAGTGCGGCGATTTAGGGGTTAATATGTTTATTATAGTGGCGGTGATGTCCGGAGCAGCAGATTAGGGGTTAATCATTTTATTTTAGTGTTTGTGATCCTGGAGGGCCTCGGTCTAGGGGTTAATAGGTAGTTTATGGGTGTTAGTGTACTTTTTAGCACTTTAGTTATGAGTTTTATGCTACATCGTTGTAGTGTAAAACTCATAACTACTGACTTTAAAATGAGTTACGGATCTTGGAGGTAGAGGGTATACTGCTCACTTTTTGGCCTCCCAGGACAGACCCATAATTCCAGCGCTATGGAAGTCCCATAGTAAAAAGGGTTTACGAAGTTTGCGTAAGTCGGTTTGCGGTAAGGCCAAAAAAGTGTGCGGGGCCCCTAAACCTGCAAGACTCGTAATAGCAGCGGTAGTGAAAAAGAAGCGTTAGGACCTGTTAACACCCCTATAAAAACAAAAAAAATAAAATAAATAAAAACACCCCTAATCTAATAATAAACTACCAATAGCCCTTAAAAGGGCCTTTTGTAGGGCATTTCCCTAAGTTAAACAGCTATTTTACCTAAAATTACAAAGTCCCCCCTAACAGTAACCCCCCCCCACCCAACCAAGTCCCCAAAATAAAAAAAACCTAAGTCTAAATAAAATCTAAGCTACCCATTGCTCCTAAAGGGACATTTGTATGGGCATTGCCCTTAAAAGGGCATTCAGATCTTTTACTGCCCATCCCTAATCTAAAAGAAAAACACCCCAAAAAAAACAAAAACAAAACACTAACCCCAGAAAATGTATTCACAGTTCCTGAAGTCCGGACATCCATCTTCATCCAGGCAACGACATCTTCATCCATCGCGGGGGCATCTCCTATCTTCATCTCGGGGGCGCGGAGCTGTGGAGGTGCAGAGCAGAGGAGGCGCAGAGTTGAGGAGGCGGCGGCACTGACATCCAGTAAGGAGGATCCTCTTCATACTATCAACCGCCGTACACTGAAGCTTGAATGCAAGGTACTGTAATGCTCGTGGGATATCTCTCTATCAGACCAAACTTGGCCAGTAGTCTTCTTATCCCGGTGTCAAGTGGAATGATAGGAAATATCCCAGAGCAGAGTAAGTTAGTGAAATGAGGTAAGCAGTACTCACGGTAGACAGGGTAGTCCTTCAGGGCAATAAGAAGAAGGCAGAGAATGGTCAAGACAGGCTGAATCTGGCAACAGGAAGGCAATCCAGCAGTAAAGCAGTTCAGGGGTGAACCAAAAGAAAGAGCAGGAACAGGCGGGTATCAGCATCAAAGGATAGCCAGTAGTGTAACAGTTCAGGGGTAAACCAATAGAATGGTCAGACAGGCAGTGTTCAGCAACAATATGGCAATACAGTAGTTCAGGGGTTAAGCAAGCAGAGTGGTCAGACAGGCAGAGTTCAATAACAGTATAGCCATCCAGCAATTAAGGGGTTAAGCAAGCAGAGTGGTCAGACAGGCAGAGTTCAATAACAGAATAGCAATCCAGCATACAGTAACACAGCACCCAGGAGCACACGAAGCAACACCTATACTTGGACAGTGTATGTAAGCACTGCAGGTACTTACATAGGCGCAGATTCGCACCAAGCAGCTCAAAGGATACAGCTTCAGAGGAAGAGACGTGCAGTGATGACGTCATCGCTGCACGCTCACAGGAACCGCCGCATCCCTGGCAACAGCCAGAGTAGCAACCGCCGCGTCCGGGAACAAGAGTCGGCTTCAAAGGATGAGCAGCATGGAATCTGGAGACCAAAGATGGAGCGTGTACATCACGGGCAGGAACCCAGGAATGTTCTGCCACAGAGTAACCCTTCCAATGCACGAGGTACTGTAGTTGCCTGTGCCTGTATCTGGAGTCCAGGATCTTAGCAACCTCATACTCAGGGTCACCATGAATCAAAAGCAGAGGAGGAGGTCGGAGCTGAGTGTGTCTGTTCTTGATGTAGGGCTTGAGTAGTGAGATGTGGAAGACTGGGTGTATGTGCAAGGTTCTGGGCAAGGCCACTTTGTAGGCAACAGGAGACAGTCTTTTAAGGACTTTGTAAGAGCCGATAAGGCCCTAATTTCCGACTGGGTTGATGTAGACGAATATGTCGAGTAGAGAACCAAACACGTTCACCTACTGAAAAGGCACAAACAGAAGTTCTATGATGATCAACAAACCTCTTGTATCTGGAGACAACTGATCGTAACTGAGAGCGAATACGTTGCCAATGAGTAGTGAGGTTTGTAACGTGTCGGTCTGCAGCAGGAACCCCTGTGGACTGAACGGAAAGAGGAAAGACACGAGGTTGGCAGCCTGCTGTGGCAGAGAACATCGTAGAGAAGAGTGCCAATGAGTGTTCTTTGCCAGCTCAGCTGGGGCATCAATTCAGACCAATTGGAATAAAGAGAATTAACAAAGGCTCTGTGATAGTTAGTCTGGGGATGGTAGCCAGTAGACAAGGAAACAGTGGTTCCAATCAATTTGAAAAAAGACTTTCCAAAAGGTAGAGATGAATTAAGGACCTCTGTCGGAAACAATATTCACGGGAATGTCATGAAGTCGTACCACATGTAACAGAAAAAGAGATGATAATTCTTGGGCAGATGGTAGTTTTTTTAAGGGTATAAAATGAGCAAGTCTGGAGAATCGATCCACCACAACCCAGATGGCTGTATTATGGTCAGAAGGAGGGAGGTCTACAATGAAATCCATTGGTTGTTTGGGAATGGAAAACGGTTAGAGTAAGCCAGGAGGCAAGGATCGGGGAGTCTTTATGGCAGCACAAGTCATGCAGGCTTTTACATAATCCTGAGCGTCAGACTTCATAGTAGGCCACCATACATATTGGGAAAGCTTAAAAGTTCTTGTCAAACCAGGATGTCCTGATAGTTTGCTATCATGAGCTTAGGATAGCACAGGGGTGCGTAGGTTCAGAGGTACAAAGAAGATATCAGGAGCTGTGGGGGCTTCAGGAGGCTTTCTAGACTGGGCATGTTGCAGTCTTTGAAGTGGAGAGGTGTTAAGTTGAGCAACCACACAGAAAGGGGGTATGATGTGTTCAATATGAGCTTCAGAAGAGTCAGTAGACTGAGGAAACTGATGGGAAAGGGTGTCAGCCTTTTTATTTTTGCTCCCAGGAAGATAAGAAACCACAAAGTTAAAATGGGAAAAGAACAAGGCCCACCTGGCTTGTCGAGGATTGAGTCGATGAGCAATCTATAGGTACGTCAGATTCTTGTGGTCAGTGAGAATCTGAATGGGATTAGCTGTACCCTCGAGCTAATGACGCCATTCATTCAGGGCCATCTTAATGAGTTCACGATTACCCACATCGTAATTACTCTCAGCAGGAGTAAAGCGTTTGGAGAAAAAGGCTACAGGGTGCAATTTGGAGGTTAAAGGATCCCTTCGGGTTAAAACTGCTCCAGCTCCTATCTCGGAGGTGTCAACCTCCAAAGTGAACTGCAAGTCAGGATCAGAATGGCAGAGGACAGGGGTAGAACAAAAGGCTTTTTTCAGATGAGAGAAGGCATCCATGGCTTCAGGAGGCCAATTTTTGCAGTCTCTGTTCCGTTTAGTCAACTTAGTGAGTGGAGCAACTATTTGGGAAAAGTTATTTATAAACTTGCGGTAATAATTGGAGAACCCCAAGAATCTCAGTAGTTCTTTTAATGAGGTGGATTGAGGCAATTCCAGAACTGAGGTGAGCTTAGATGGATCCATGGCAAAACCTTCCTTCGAGATGACATCGCAAAGGAACTAGATCTAAACTTGATCGAGCTCATATTTCTCCAGTTTGTCTACCAGAGAATTGTCTCTGAGGCGAAGAAGTACCTGTTTCACATGTTCATGATGCTCCTCAAGGGTGGAGGAGAAAATAAGGATGTCATCCAGCTAGACGATTGAGGAGGAGTATAATTGAGGAGGTTACGGAAGACATCACCCGGACTTCAGGAACTGTGAGTAGATTTCCTGGGGTTAGTGTTAGGGTTTGTTAAAAAAAAATGTGGTGTTTTTTAAAAAAAATTAGGGCTTTTTTATTTTAATGTGTAGTAAAAGAGCTAAATGCCCTTTTAAGGGCAATGCCCATTCAAATGCCCCTTTAGGGGCAATGGGTAGCTTAGGTTTTTTGTAGACTTAGTTTTTTTATTTTGGGGGGTTGGTTGGGTGGGGGTTTTACTGTCAGGGGGGACATTGTAATTTTTTAATGTAAAAGAGCTGTTTAACTTAAGGCAATGCTCTACAAAAGGCCCTTTTAAGGGCAATTGTTAGTTTATTGTTAGGTTAGGGGTGTTTTTATTTTGGGGAGGCTTTTTTGTTTTTATAGGGCTATTAGATTAGGTGTATTTTTTATTATTTTGGATAATTTCATTTATTATTTTTTGTAATCTTAGTGTTTTTTATTTTTCTTAATTTTAGTGTTTTAGGGGGGGGGTTATGTTAGATTTTATTTTCACAGTGTAGTAATTAAGTTTTTTTTATTTGTAGTTTATTTTATTTTATTAAAATAGTTATGTTTATAGTTTAATCTTATTTTTTTTTTTTATTTCACAGGTAAGTTTTTATTTATTTTAAGATAGTTATATTGTAAATTTAATTTAAAGTTAGAGGGGTGTTAGGTTTAGGGGTTAATAGTTTAATTTAGTGATTTGCGATGTGGGGGGCTGGCGGTTCAGGGGTTAATAGGTTTAGTTTTGTATAAGCGATATGGGGGCCGGCGGTTTAGGTGTTAATAGGTTTATTACAGTAGTAGCGATGTGGAGGGCCGGCGGTTTAGGGGTTAATAGCTTTATATAGTGTTGGCAATGTGAGTGAGCGGCGGATTAGGGGTTAATAGGTGTAATATAGTATTTTCGATGCCGGAGGGTGGCGGTTTAGGGGTTAATAGGTAGTTTATGGGTGTTAGTGTACTTTGTTACATTTTAGTTATGAGTTTTGTGAAAAACTCATAACTAAAATGTATTTTGTTCTGCAAAATACATAACTACTGGTCTCAGATCGCGGAATGGATCGTGACGGTATAGACCATAACGCAAGCATTTTAGCTTGTCCGCACAACCTGTAATACAGCGCTGTGAAAATCCCGCACTAAAAAGTCATTTTTTGAGTGCAGAATGGAGAGTTGTGTTACAGGCTAAAACGCTTGGGGTATAGCTATACCGCTGCGACTTGTAATACGGGAGACCTGCCATTCCACGCGCAATGGCCAATTTTTCAGCAGTATAGCCGTACCGTACCATACCGCAAAACTTGTAATCTAGGTCATAGTAAGTAGTTACTATTCTTTTGTAGTTTTGCTTAGCCGTTTAATGTTCCTTTAAATTTCAGAGTATTTTTGTCATAGATAGAGATCGGAATCCTTCAGAAAAGGAGTGGTTTTCTCCCGGAGATACTGAGGAGTAAGGGCCGGAGCTCCCACTAGGCATCTAGGCAGCCGCCTAGAGTGCACTGCTACCTAGGGTGCAGCTAGCCCTGACCCGGGTTCCCAAGACTCCGCCGGTAATACGTGCAGCCGTGAGTGTCCAGATTTGCATACACAGTGACCACTGACCGGCTGCTTACAGCACACAGTACTTGCACAATGCGCCTGCTCCGCTCCAAATTAAGCAGGGGACAGACTTGCATACCCAGCGACTAGCTGCTTACAGCAAACATAGACTACACAGCATTTGCACAATGCGGATGTTCCACTCCAAATTAGTACCGTAGGGAAAGGGGAGGGGGGGAATGACATGAGTTCTCTGTGTCTGCTGCCTGCACTTCACAGTCTATGACACAACAGGGACGGAGGTAGGAGCTGAACTAGAGCCTGGAGGCATTGCACGCGGTGGCAGCACAAGGTAGGAGCTGTAACTCTGTGAGAGGAAATTGATGATGATTGTGACAATATACCACCCCTTCAAATAACAGTCTCCACACACCAGCAAGAGCCTGTATTCAGAGCCATCACCTGCATATTGTCTGAGAAGGTTTCAAACTATTTATATAATTCAGTTTGTAACTACTACACATCGTTTGAAACTGTTAACCAGTTGAGTCACATGTTAGTGAGGATATTTTTCACTCAGATAATGTCACATTACCTGAGTGAAAAATATTGTCACTAACATGCTTTCTTCCTTGAGAGGTTAAAAACTTAGAATGACCTGTACTATTCTATATACATTTATAGAACACACATTTATTTCTTTATCATTTATTTAACATAACTAAGGGCCTATGGATGTTTGTTGTACTTAGGTATCATTTCATGTTGTGCAGGAGGGGAAACCTAAATGTAACTAATCAGCCTAGAGATCTAACGGATGAGTCTTCATCTTTGGCATTTGGGATTATTGCCTAAAATAACACAATAAGTCTAACACATTTGAGGGCCTGCCAAAACTATGTAAGCTGGGGTTATGCCAAAATAAATAAAGGTTATTTTCATACCCCCGTATAAGCTGTTGGCAGAATATTGCTTTAGACACTTTGAAGGCCCACCTAAGCATTGTCACTGCAAAACATACTCCCCAACTGTCCCAGAAGACATCTCTGCATTTTAGACTTGAATCTTTTGGGCCTGAATAAGCCTACATTTACCTAATATCTATTGGCTAGATTACGAGTTGTGCGTTAAGGTTAAAAAGCAGCGTTAACAGGTCCTAACGCTGCTTTTTTACGCCCGCTGCTGTTACGAGTCTTGCAGGTATAGGTGTACCGCACACTTGTTTGGCCTTACCGCAAACCGACTTACGTAAACTTCGTAAACCCTTTTTTCGATGGGACTTCCATAGCGCCGGTATTACGAGTCTGTCCTGGGAGGCCAAAAAGTGAGCGGTACAGCCTCTACCGACAAGATCCGTAACGAGCACGTACGACCAGCTCACCGCTGACTTAAAGGGACAGTCTAGTATAAATTAAACCTTTATTATTCAGATAGGACTTTTAATTTTTTTTTATATATAAAGTTTATTTATTATCCAACAATTGGCACAGTTATGCAATAATACAAAGTCAAACAACAAAAAAAGAAAATTAGAGGAAATAATCAATATCTTCAAGTATTCATGCGAGATTACATGACATATCATAATACATAACAAAAATTCAACATGAAGTCAGCAGAACACCTTAGCCCAAGACTTTGAGACCCAAATCTTGATATACACCTATTGTTGGAGTTTTCCTTGTCTAAAACAAAACCCAAAACATAAAAGAAAAGGAGAGTGAAAAAAAAGGGAAAGCAGGGGAGAGAAGGGAAATAAGGGGGGTCAAGAAAGACAAAATTGTTCTCCCACCTCCCCCCAGCGAGGAGCCAGGATGTGAGAGAAGGAGGGGGGGGGGCAGCCCAAGGGATTTCCAGTAGACAACTCAGACCCTCCACATTACTTAAACATTACCAGGCGCCCAGCAGCACCAATTCCGAGTTTCTAAAGGGAAATATTAGATTGTTCATTTCTGTAGCAGGTAGTGACTTGATGAATGTTGACCATTTGCTGAAGAATTGTTTAATGTCTGATTCATTGTCTAGATTAGTGTCCCTTTGTTCTAATAAGCATTGTTTTTTCAGACAGTTTTTTATCTCTGGAATCGATGGATTCGCTCTCAGTTTCCATTTTTTAAGAATGAGATATCTAGTTGCCAAGATAGAAAGAAATATCAGTTTATGCTGTGGATTAAGATTCTTGGGGCCAAAGACAATCTGTAGCTGTGAGAGACTCACATGAGAAATTTTAAGAGTTTTATTAAGCCAGAACTCTAGTTTCCGCCAAAGGTGCCTTATTCTGGGGCAGCTCCAGATCATGTGAATTAAATCAACCGCAGGAAATGAGCATTTTGGGCACTTGTTGAAGCTAGGGTTATGGATTTTATGACCCTTTTTAGGAGTAAAGTATGAGTTGTGTAGAAGTTTAACATGAGTCTCTCTCCACGTAGCTGAGAGAGTGACCTGGGCCACTTTGCGGATCGAGGACTGAATAATTTTTATGTTGATGCTAGTCTGAGGGAGCAGCTGATTCCATAGCATAGTGATTTTCTCTAGCTCTGCTTCACCTTTACCTGATTTGATTAGCTGATAACAAGGAGAGATAGAGCTAATACCGTTTCTGAACAAAGTAACCCAGCTTCCCAGTTTACCCAAGGTCCAGTTCCAACCAGTCTCCTTCATTAACTCAAGCAAGAAATGTCTGCTTTGCAAAAAAGCAAAGAATTCCTTGTTGTTAATTTGAAACTCTGTTTTCAAGTTATCGAAAGATTTGGCACAGCTCCTCTCTGTGTCCCATAGTTGTATCAGCCTATTCAGACCCAAATTGTGCCATTTCTTAAATGTTGCAGAGTTTACTCCGGCCGGAAATTTCGGGTTTCCCTGCAGTGGGAGATATTGAGAGACTTTACAATTTAAGGACAAAAGGTTGCTCATTTTCCACCAAGCCTTCAGAGGATTGGACATGGATTTAAACCTTTTAATTTTACCTGGTAATTCTTTGGGTGGGCAGTGGATTAAAGCTAGTGGTAAATAGGGATAACAAATATTTTCTTCCAAAGAGTTGTTCGTGACATAATTGCTATGAGAAATCCAATCGACCACCACACGAACCAAGAAAGCATAGTTATATGATATGATATCTGGAAGTGCAAGGCCACCACTATCTTTTGGGAGAGAGAGTTTATTTAGAGATATTCTCTGCCTTTTCTCCTGCCAGAGGAATTTGCTGAGTGCACTGTTAAAGCAGCATAGATCTCTTTCTAGAAGGATTAATGGGATATTCTGTAGTACATAAAGAAGCTTGGGGAGCAGGATCATTTTAAATAGGGCAACCCGTCCAGAGATAGATAATGGCAGAGATTGCCAGAGTTTAAATTTCTCCCTAATATTTGTTAATACTGGGAGGAGATTAAGGTTGTACAGCTCCCTCGGCGAGGAGGGGATCAAGATTCCTAAATATTTGAGAGAGTCTCTAGACACAGTAAAGGGGATATCCGAGAGTGAGTTATTGTTTTGTCTAAGCCATAACAACTCTGATTTTGCTTCGTTAATCTTATAACCCGAGAAAGACCCAAATCGAGTAGTAATATCTAATAGTTTGGGTATACTAGTTTTGGTGTCTGAAAGATATAAGAGTAAGTCATCAGCATATAGAGCGATTTTTGTGACCTGTTTACCCAATTTAATTCCTGATAGTTGTTGTCTAACCATTATTGCCAATGGTTTGATCGAGATGTCAAAGAGTAGGGGGGCGTTATCTGTGGAGACGATAAATAATTGACAATCAAAGTTGTGTAAGGTTCTTTATACAGATTCATGATAAAATTGGGGAACTTACCACTGAAGCCAAACTTGGCCAAGGAGGTGATGAGATGATCAAAATGTATTGAATTGAATGCTTTCTCTGCATCAATCGAGACAATTGCCAGGTCAGGTGCTCCCCCCTCCCCCCCACCCTCCGGTGCCTCCATAGTCCTAAAATACTCTGTGATAGTCAGAGCCTCCCTGATTTTTGCAGAAGAGTTTCGACCTTGAAGAAACCCAGCCTGATCTGAGTGAATGATAGTGGCCAGTGGTGCCTGGAGACGCCCAGCGATGATAGAGCACATGATTTTATAGTCTCCATTTAAGAGAGCTATGGGTCTATATGATTCTTTTAGGGAGGGATTTTTCCCGTCTTTCAGGATTAGAATAGTATTGGAGGCAGAAAAGGAGGTAGCTACAGGTTCTCCATTGACGTACATGCTATTGTATAAGTTCTTAAGATAAGGGGTAACCTCAGCATTAATGATTTTATAGAACTCGTTTGGGAGGCCGTCCGGTCCGGGGGCCTTATTGGTGGCAAGATCTGTAATAGTTTTTGTTATCTCTGTTTCAGTGATTGGGGCGTTAAGAATATCAACCGCCTCCGATGAGATTTTAGGGCAAGTAATTTTGCTCCAGAATTGGGATGCTTGCGTAAGATCTGAACTCCTTCGTGTATATAAGTCCTGATAATAGCTGGCAAATGCTTTTGCTATCTCATTCGGCTTGTCAAGGAGGATATCCTCCTGTTGAATGCTCTCAATAAGGGATGACTTTTTCTCTCTTTTAACCAGGTTCGCAAGCAGTTTGCCTGACTTGTTTCCAAATCTGTACATTGTAGCTTGGAGTCTCAAGTCCCTCTGTGTCTCCTGGAAGACCGCAAATGTGTCTCTGGTGTTTTTGGCCCGGATATATTTTGCCCAGTTTGTGGGTGATTTTTCAAGTAGATAAGAATTATATGAATTGGTTACTGAGTTAGCGATTTCTTTCTCTCTTAGTCTTATTATCCTAGATCTTTCAGCGCTAAAAGCTATGATTTCACCCCTAAGGACTGCCTTTGCAGCCTCCCAGAAGACCAGGGAGGAATCTATATATCCCTGGTTATGATGAAGATAGTCGGAAAATTTAAGTTTAAGCCAGTTTTTGAATTTCAAATAATTTGCGAGAAAGGAAGGGAAAACAAAACGTGGTGATCTGTTTTTATGGGGATTGAATTGAATCTCCAATGAAATAGGACCATGATCAGAGAGGAAGATCGGTAGTATATCTGTTTTAACTTCTGAAAAGATTATTCTGTCGTTAATGAGAAAGAGATCAATTCTAGACATTGTTTTATGAGCTCTCGATAGACAAGTGAAGTCCCTGACATCGGGGTTTTGGAGTCTCCAGGCATCTCTCAATGCAAGATTATGCATAATTGATTTAATTAGCTTGGCTTCTAGGTTATCCAGTTTTTGTTTAACCAGTTTGTTGGAGGTTCTGAGTCTGTCAAGTGGGGAATGTGGGGACATATTGAAATCACCGCTAAGAATTAAGTGTCCCTCCTGAACTGTGAGAACTTTAGCCTGGAGTCTTGACCAGAAAGCTGGATCCAGTTTATTAGGGGCATATAAATTACACATAGTGTAGATTATTTTATTGATTTTTACTTTAACTATCGCAAATCTTCCATCAGGATCTGTTTTGCTATGGATAATTTCTAGATTAATTTTTTTCCCAATCAGGATGGCCACCCCCCTCCTCCTTCGGTCTCCCGGGGAATTTTTTTTCTCTCTCACCCAAGATGATTTAAGTTTCAATGACTCCTCTAGTGACAGGTGTGTTTCTTGTAGGAAGGCTATGTCGGTCCCTAATTTCCTAAGATGTGTAAGAATAGCCTTCCTTTTAATTGGGGTGGAGATCCCACCCACGTTCCAGGAAATTATTTTAAAATTCACCATTGAATATTAGTTAGATATCTGAGTATAGCCAATATGGGGGGGGGGAGGGGGAAGAAGGGAATAGGAGAAGGGAGAGGGAAAGATAGAGGAGAAAAAAAAAAGAGAGAGAGAAAAAAAAAAAAAGGGAAAAAGAGAGGAGCAACGAGCAGCGAGCAGAGCATAAAGAAAAACAATAAGACAATAATATCCTATTTTTGACCTAACAACTGTGAGCCTAGAATGTTAGCATCTTTCAAGTGTTGTTCTACCTCTTGTATGGTATTGAAAATATAGACATTCTCAGCCTCTGTAATTTTAATTTTGCAGGATAGATGATGGTGGCTTGATACCCCTGTTGAATTAATTTAGTACAGATGGGAGCTAACAACTTTCTCTTAGATGTTGTTTCGGCTGAGAAGTCCTGAAAAAGGAGAATTTTAGATTCCCCAAGTGTAATGGGCTGATTCCTGCGATAGAATTGCAATAATGTAACCTTGTCTTGGAAATTTAGTAATTTTGCGATCACCGGTCTAGGTCTATGGTTACCTTTGTTATCCGGTCTCGGTCTACCCAGTCTGTGTGCCTTTTCAACTAATATTGGAGGGTGATTAGAGGGAATTTTAAGAAGTTGGGGTAACAGTTCAGAAATAAAGGAGTTTAAGTCCTCATAACATTTGTCCTCTGGGACCCCTATTAGCCGGATATTGTTCCTGCGGGAACGGTTCTCGAGATCTTCAAGTTTAGCTTGTATTGTGGTGATAGAAAGATTAGTAGAATCTAAATTAGTACTGTGAAGAGTAGTGAGATCCTCAAGATCTGACACTCTCTGTTCAATTTCATTAATTCTATTAGCGAACTGTTTAACTTCCTGTGATAGAAGTGTGATATCTTGTCTGATCTCTAGTCTAAGTGTGTCAAAGTTAGGGGCCAGAGCTTCCGATATTTTAGTGACCAAAACTTGCATGTCAAATGAATCAGACGGTAGGAGTGCCGTAGCATCTGATTCATGAGTTTCAGGCAGTGTGCCTGGGGTATTTTTTGCTTTCCTGTCTTTTTGTCTCAAAGCCATGACTGGTGAGGGAGTCTTAGAGTGAAGGTGAAGAAATTTATCCATGTGTCAATCTCAAAAAAGAGGGGGAAAACTTATTTGGGGAGAGTTCTCCCGGTGCATAAATAAGGAGGGGGAGAAGGTGGGGGTAGGGGGTGGGGGATTGTGGGGAGAGTGGAGGCCAGGGGGGTGTCTTAATTAATCTGATTTAAAGAAGAGAATATAGAGAAAAAATAAGAAAAAAACCAAAACCCAGAGGTGGGTTAAGGCTCGCTCACCAGGCCATGTACATCAGAAAAAATAAGCGGTTTAAGAACAAATCGTTGAACTGAACAGGGTGTTTACCTGGTATTATGCTGATCTATGGCCTAATTTGCCAGAAACCAAGAGGTACGTTGCTACACAAGCACCAAGTCGTGTATTAATTAGTAGTAATAAAGAGGAGATAATAAAAAGGGTTTCTCCAAGCTGTGTACAGTAAAAATTTGTTTCAGGCTATATCAAGCATTCAATACAATGTATATAAGAATATAAAGCAGTATAATAGCAAAGTAACCTTCAACCTACATTAGCTGAAGCCCCTTAGGGATTCAGCTCCGTGGCTGGCTATATATATTTATTTATTTTCCTTGTTGCTGTTTCTATCCCCCTGCTGTTCAATTAATTAGGTAGTCAAATGTAATAGTCAGAATTTACAACAGCAGAGACTAGGTATTCCTGAATCAGGGCTCAGTGAGCTTTAGACCTATTGTTTTGAGTAGGAGTGTATTCCTAAATTGTAGATAGTTTGATCTTTATATACAAGGGCACAAAGCTTTTAACCTCTTGAACTATAATAAAGCTCTAAAATATCGCCCAGGTGTTATTAGTTAGAATAAGAAGTTAGCTGAGTTTAGCTATATGTGGTTTAAACTCATGCGCTTTATATAGCTAAGCCCAAAAAGAGGGCACTATGGGCCGAATATAAAAGAAGCGGCTATGATAAATTAGCGGTCAGTTACCATTAATAAATGCAGAAGCTATCAACTTGACTTTGATATATAATAGATCAATGCACCGTTAGTGAGGGCTAAAACCAGAATCCAGATAACGGAGGATGATTCCCTAAGTTCAACTACAGTGCAGTTCTAAATAGCGCAGGGATATACAGAATTCTTATGATACAAACAAAATGTTTCTAAGTATTAATTTTGTAGGGTAAACAGAATATTCACAGAGTATACGCTGTATCAATCAACATTTACATTCTTATAAATGTATTAACTCTTGTTACATTTAGCAGTTATCAGCTAAGCACTGGAGTAAATTACTCAGCTGAGTTTCCCTCGTATGGTGCTATACCAGCGTTTTAAATTCAAAGTTTCACTCTGCTGATAACTGGAGCAGTTCTAATTCAGCGGACCCAGTTAATTTGAGGAATAGTGTCTAATAATCCTTACGAGTTCTTGCGAGGTAGCTGTTTCTAGATAAAGTAAGTCCAACTTCCACTCCAAGCTCCATTAACCCCCTCCATCCACCTCCACCTCCACTTCCCCCCACCACTAGACGTTGCCCAGTAATAGATCCACAGAGGCTGCCAGCACCGTGTGCTGAGATATCACTCACCCCTCCGTGTAATTGCTCGTCGTCCGCCCGCCTTGTGATCGACCTCTGTGCCCTTCGTGAACGCAGCCCAGGTGAGGACAACTCTGGCACTGTTCCACCAATCTAGGATGCAGTGTGGTTGGCTCCCCTCACGCAGCACCAGTGGGAGGGGAGAGCGAAGCGTTGCACCAGTCACCAGAGCCAAGTGGAAGACCCACCTCTAGACCGGATCCCCCGTTCCAGGGCCGGGACCGGCTCCCTCCCATGCAGCACCGGTGGGGGAGGGAAAAGGGAGAAGGCGAAGATCGACCAGTCGCACAGCAGCGGAGACCACAGGTGATAGCGGGTGTAGTTAAGGTGGGGCAGCGGGTCCGAGGTTCGTCTAGCAGAGTCAATCAGCATGTAGAGAGGGGGGGAAGGATTTACAGGGAGTGCAGAATTATTAGGCAAGTTGTATTTTTGAGGATTAATTTTATTATTGAACAACAACCATGTTCTCAATGAACCCAAAAAAACTCATTACTATCAAAGCTGAATAGTTTTGGAAGTAGTTTTTAGTTTGTTTTTAGTTATAGCTATTTTAGGGGGATATCTGTGTGTGCAGGTGACTATTACTGTGCATAATTATTAGGCAACTTAACAAAAAACTAATATATACCCATTTCAATTATTTATTTTTACCAGTGAAACCAATATAACATCTCAACATTCACAAATATACATTTCTGACATTCAAAAACAAAACAAAAACAAATCAGTGACCAATATAGCCACCTTTCTTTGCAAGGACACTCAAAAGCCTGCCATCCATGGATTCTGTCAGTGTTTTGATCTGTTCACCATCAACATTGCGTGCAGCAGCAACCACAGCCTCCCAGACACTGTTCAGAGAGGTGTACTGTTTTCCCTCCTTGTAAATCTCACATTTGATGATGGACCACAGGTTCTCAATGGGGTTCAGATCAGGTGAACAAGGAGGCCATGTCATTAGATTTTCTTCTTTTATACCCTTTCTTGCCAGCCACGCTGTGGAGTACTTGGACGCGTGTGATGGAGCATTGTCCTGCATGAAAATCATGTTTTTCTTGAAGGATGCAGACTTCTTCCTGTACCACTGCTTGAAGAAGGTGTCTTCCAGAAACTGGCAGTAGGACTGGGAGTTGAGCTTGACTCCATCCTCAACCCGAAAAGGCCCCACAAGCTCATCTTTGATGATACCAGCCCAAACCAGTACTCCACCTCCACCTTGCTGGCATCTGAGTCGGACTGGAGCTCTCTGCCCTTTACCAATCCAGCCACGGGCCCATCCATCTGGCCCATCAAGACTCACTCTCATTTCATCAGTCAATAAAACCTTAGAAAAATCAGTCTTGAGATATTTCTTGGCCCAGTCTTGACGTTTCAGCTTGTATGTCTTGTTCAGTGGTGGTCGTCTTTCAGCCTTTCTTACCTTGGCCATGTCTCTGAGTATTGCACACCTTGTGCTTTTGGGCACTCCAGTGATGTTGCAGCTCTGAAATATGGCCAAACTGGTGGCAAGTGGCATCTTGGCAGCTGCACGCTTGACTTTTCTCAGTTCATGGGCAGTTATTTTGCGCCTTGGTTTTTCCACACGCTTCTTGCGACCCTGTTGACTATTTGGAATGAAACGCTTGATTGTTCGATGATCACGCTTCAGAAGCTTTGCAATTTTAAGAGTGCTGCATCCCTCTGCAAGATATCTCACTATTTTTTACTTTTCTGAGCCTGTCAAGTCCTTCTTTTGACCCATTTTGCCAAAGGAAAGGAAGTTGCCTAATAATTAATCACACCTGATATAGGGTGTTGATGTCATTAGACCACACCCCTTCTCATTACAGAGATGCACATCACCTAATATGCTTAATTGGTAGTAGGCTTTCGAGCCTATACAGCTTGGAGTGAGACAACATGCATAAAGAGGATGATGTGGTCAAAATACTAATTTGCCTAATAATTCTGCACTCCCTGTACTTTAAGCAGGGGAGAGAAGTTCCATGGGGGGGCTAGTAACGTCCCAGTTTATAAGGAGAGGCAGGACAGATGCAGTGTGAGCCTGCTCTAGATGCAGAGAAGCAATTGATTACTGCCCGTTGCAGGGAATCGGGTAGCTGGGGTTGCAAGGAGCAATGGGGTGACAGGCCACTGTAGAGGGTTCCGGATCTGCTCTTCTTTGAATATCCTAGAGAGAGTAGCCCTCAACTTGGGGCAGGGCGCAAAGTATCCACTGCCAGCGTCTGTGGGACTGGAGCTGTAACCTAGACCACACCTGTAGAGCGCACCTGTGCAGGCACACCTGTGTGGTCCACCTCCACCAGAACCCTCAGGACTTTTAATTTTAATCAACTTTCCAATTTACTTTTATCATCAAATTTGCTTTTTTCTCTTGGTACTCTTAGTTTAAACTAAACATAGGTAGGCTCATATGCTAATTTCTAAGCCTTTGAGGGCTGCCTCTTATCGGAAGCTTTTTAAATCTCTTTTCAACACAAAGAGACAGAAAGTACACGTGGGCCATATAGATAACACTGTGTTCAGGCACAGGGGTTATTTAAGATTTAGCACAACGCAATGCTAAATACAAGACAATAGATAATAAACAGTCACATTCATGTGATCAGGGGGCTGGAAGAAGGTTCTTAGATACAAGGTAATCACAGAGGTAAAAAGTATATTAAAGGGATAGTCTAGGCCAAAATAAACTTTCATGATTCATATTAGAGCATGTGATTTTAAACAATTTTCCAATTTACTTTTATCACCAATTTTGCTTTGTTCTCTTGGTATTCTTAGTTGAAAGCTTAACCTAGGAGGTTCATGTGCTAATTTCTTAGACCTTGAAGGCCACCTTCTTTTCAGAATGCATTTTAACAGTTTTTCACCACTAGAGGGTGTTAGTTCATGTATTTCATATAGATAACACTGTGCTCGTGCATGTGAAGTTATCTGGGAGCAGGCACTGATTGGCTAAACTGCAAGTCTGTCAAAAGAACTGAAATAAAGGGGCAGTTTGCAGAGGATTAGATACAAGATAATCACAGAGGTTAAAAGTATATTAATATAACTGTGTTGGTTATGCAAAACTGGAGAATGGGTAATAAAGGGATTATCTATCTTTAAAAACAATAACAATTCTATGGTAGACTGTCCCTTTAAGCAGCGCTGGTATTGGAGTGCGGTATGGCGCTCAATTTTGCTCTACGCTCACTTTTTGCCTTTTAACGCCGAGTTTGTAAAAACCCGTAATACCAGCGCTGTAGGTAAGTGAGCGGTGAGAAAAAAACTGCTCGTTAGCACCGCACAGCTCATAACGAAAAACTCGTAATCTGGCCGTTTGTTTTTCCCTTAAAGTAGCAACTGGTTCCCAGTGCATTGCTGAGGCCCTGTTGCTTACTTCTTTAGCAACCAATCAATGACAGATGCAGGGATTATGCAGATTTTGTGAGCTGAAATAAATTTGTATTTATATTAATGGCATTATGGCTGCATTATCTGAGCTGAAAAAAAATTGTATTTATATTAATGGCATCATGGCTGCATTATGTGAGCTGAGAAATTAATTTTTATTTATATTATTAAACGTTTTTTAGAGAACCCCAGGGCAAGTTGTTTTATTTGTTACTTTCTTTTACTTTCAAAAAATGCACATATTAATTTATTTGAAGTAGAAATGTATGCAGGATGCATACATTTATACTTTAATAAAATTAAGTCATTTAATATGTGCATTTTGTGCAAGTAAAATAAAGTAACACATATTGGTGCTTTTGGCATCTTACGGCACTTATTCTTGAAAGTTAAAAGAAATTTAGCAGTTTCATGTTTTGTTGCTTTAATTTATTTATTTTTGGTGGGGGCGCAAGTAGCTGGTCTTGCCTAGGGTGCAAAATAGTCTAGCACCGGCCCCGTAGCTGCCTTTTACCAGGTCAGTCACTGGATCTCCTGTGAGGCTAGTGGGAAAGCAGTGTACCCATTCACTCTCCTGGTGAATCAGTAGGGTGCTGCTGGGGATTTTCTGAGGACTAGGAGGGGACTTCTACTGCACTGCTGGTAACACTTCCATTCTACTGACAACATCCTGGAAATACAGAAAGTTTCATCTCTCACACAGCCAGATTACAAGTGGAGCACTATTTAATGCTCCAGCATGAGCGTTAAAGGGATACTAACCCCACATTTTTTCTTTCATGATTCAGATAGAGCATGCTATTTTAAGCAACTTTCTAATTTACTCCTATTATCAATTTTTCTTTGTTCTCTTGTTATCTTGATTTGAAAAAGCAGTAATAAAAGATTAGGAGCCGGCCCATTTTTAGTTCA